>NC_053436.1:18377693-18472434 GCF_007990345.1 Gossypium hirsutum
ATCATAAATCATTGTTAGCTATAAATACCACTACTCTTGCATATAATGTCTTGATATTGTTCCATAATCAACTATCATAATACTTATATATAATACTATTGATAAGTCTCATAACGAACACCACCTTGATCATAAGACACAAACATTACCCACCTCATATCCTTCAAATTAGTCAACTTGAACTTAACTACCTAACACTTTGATTCATGCAGCATTCCATTTTTTTCTCTTCCTCACAACTATTCCATTTTTTTTCTTCCTCACAACTATTAACATGTCAAATTCAGACATATTTAGCATGCCATTCACAAATAAATATTGCTACAGCATATATCTTACCTTTATGGCTCACAACCTGTTAACCAAAATTAATCTAAACCGTAACTAACATAATTCAAATTCTAGTATAACAACTTAGCAATTTTCACATGGCTCATTATATACAAAACCAAAATCTAATATTTCAAAACACATTTAGCCTATACATGCCATAATTTAAGTTTAGCTAAAAAGGTACCAAAACAGTAGATAGTGTGATGAACTTTGCTGACAGTCCCCGAGCTTGTAGCTTGATCCAAAAGCTATAAAATAGAAATACACATATACACAAGTAAGCTTTTTATAGCTTAGTAAGTCATAAGCAAATAATCAACCCAAGGATATTATCAACTTAATTTAACTAAACCAAATTATATTATCATAACACATTTTGATTCAAATGCATATAAATTTATATATTATATAGACATATATATATTCATTATAAATATCACCTAACCGAATGTCTATATAGTCAACTAACATATTAGCATTCAATTTTCCAAAGCCAAATAATCATTACAAATCTAATTCACATACACTCAATTACATAAGTTCATGTGTTACCATATAATTTCAATATATGCATTGATTATGTGACCGAATACATAAATTCCCATACATATATTAATACTCATTCCAATAATTTTCACAAGGTTGAATACCATACCTAGTTTACAAATAATCCTCATTTGCAGTACACACAATTTGTAATGAGTATCAATTTACACACTTACCTTATTTTAAATAAACCTCAAGCTAATTCATACCTGGTCATTAGCTCATATTACACACTCGAATACAACTTATCTTGCCCAATTAACAAATCAGAATTGGATAGAATACTTGGTTAATCACATAAATCGTACAATGCCAACGTCCCAGACGTGGTCTTACATGTAACCACATATCGATGCCACTGTCCCAGACAAGGTCTTACTCGTAACACATATCGGAATCACATATTGATGCCATGGTCTTACTCGCACACATATATCGGAATCCTATGTCATGACATATATATCCTAACTATTCCTAAGGTTCATACGGGGCTTTCAGACGTCGTAACTTGGTCGAAACGAACTCGGGTAGTCAAATTTAATCATTTTCGGCCATAGCATATTAAAATTCTACATTTCATAACAGCATATAAATATAACATTTAATTACCAAATAAGTCTTTTTGCTTATAACTTACCTCAGATGTCGTAAATGGGACAGGGCTGCTAGTCTACAACTTTAATTTTTCCCCGGTCTAAATCTGACTTCTTTATTTCTTTATCTAAACATATCCAAATTAAGCTCATTCAAACATATTTTCATTCAATTTAATCCAAAAACACATAAATAGAGAAATTACCATTTACCCCTGACATTTACAATTTTTACAATCTAGTCCCTATTGCACAAAACACAAAATATGTAAAATTTCAAGGTACCCATGTTTGGCCGAATATTCCTAGTGTTCATACAAGACCATATATTTCATTTATTTCACATTTTAGTCCCTCAAATTATTATTTTTGTAATTAAGTCCTAATTACTTAAAATCATCAAAAACTCCAATACAAAATATGTTAATCTAAAACATATCTTTTATTTTTGATCATCAAACAACAAAAATCACAAGCTATCAAAAATGGCACAACTCAAATATTCATCAAATAAAAAATTAAAGCTTGGATTTTGAAGTACTCGAAGCAACGATCTCAAAACATAGAAATTATCAAAACCGACAAAGAACGAACCTTGATTTAGCTTGCAAGATGGCCGAACCCTAGTTCTTTTTCTTTTTCTTTGGTTATTTTGATATTCGACTAGTAGAAAGTATGAACACATTATGATTTGTCTTATTATTTATAATATACTTTATATATAATATTTTATTACATAAGTTACTATTTTACCCTTACTTATTATTATGTATAAATTACTTACTAATGGCCGAATGTGTCCATACAAGTATGTAAAGGTATATTTGCATTATAGGTGCTTCCATTAATAAAGACAATAGCAATTAAGTACTTTCACATTTAACCACTAAATTTTTATCTTACGCGATTAAGTCCTTTTATTTAATCGGACACCTAAACGACAAAATTAAATCACGAAAATTTCACAGATATAAATTCACACAAAATAAACACAGAAAATAATTTTATAAATTTTTCTGACTCGAATTCGTGGTCCCAAAACCACCGTTCCGATTAGGGTCTAAATTGGTCTGTTACACAAGGTATGGTCACTACGAATTCCTTGTTATGCCTTTCAAATTGACGAATGCTCCGGCTATGTTTATGGACTTGATGAATAGAATATTTCGTCCGTACTTGGATAAGTTTGTTGTGTTGTTCATAGATGACATTTTGACTTACTCTAGAGATGAGTCGGAATATGCCGAACATCTAAGTATCGTTTTGCAGATTTTAAGGGATAAGCACTTATATGCCAAGTTCAGTAAAAGTGAGTTTTAGCTCCATGAAGTTGGGTTTTTAGGCCACATTGTTTCCAGTGATGGTATTCGGGTTGATCCTAGTAAGATTTCTGCCATTGTTGAATGGAAGCCTCCAAGGAATGTAACCGGAGTTAGGAGCTTTTTGGGCTTAGCCGGTTATTACCGAAGGTTTGTAAAGGGATTTTCTATGATAGCCACCCCTATGAAGAGGCTGCTACAAAAGGATGTTAAGTTCGAGTGGATAGAAAAGTTCCAACAAAGCTTGAAAAGCTAAAAATGCTATTAACCAAGGCGCTAGTGCTAGTACAACTAGAACCAGGGAAAGAATTTGTAATCTACAGCGATGCGTCCTTGAATGGACTAGGTTGTGTGCTTATGCAAGAAGGAAAGGTTGTAGCCTATGCTTCAAGATAGTTGAAGCCCCATGAGAAGAATTATCCAACTCATGATTTGGAATTGGCCGCCAAGTGTTTGCCTTGAAGTTTTGGCGTCATTATTTGCTGGGAGAAAAATGCCATGTCTATACCAATCATAAGAGCCTCAAGTATTTGATGACTCAAAAATATTTGAATTAAGGAAACAAAGATGGTTGGAACTGTGAAATACACACCTGATTGGAGACTGGAGTTAATCCACGCTCCGAGCACTCTTAGTCGACGCCCAACCTAAACGAGCACGCCATAAAGCGAAAGGGATCAGCCAAGAAAGGTACCTTTACTCTCCTCATGGTTCTCTCTATTTAAAGCCAGCTTCCCATCCACTCTTATGTTAGCTTCCCTATGTGGGATCCCTCAAACATCAGAGTTTAAATTCAACACCAACTCTTGCCGCCCCCTATTAGTAAAATAAATGCCCTTTGCTTGCTATGGATTCGAACCCATGCCTCCCCTCAGATGCTCCACATGCTACTTGCCACTAACCACAAGGCTTTTTTGTGTCACAATTTCTCCAACAATATTCTTAAGGCCTACCTACTACACCCAGGGTTTGATTCACCTTAAACCATTTTTTTGCTAGAGTCCAGGTTTAAACCCAGGACTTTCCAACACTTCTCACACACTTAACCACTAAAACAAGCCTTCATTAACGAAATTTGCATGCACAACAGAATATTATAAGCTGCCTTCAACGCTCCATTGCACCCTGAACACCCCGAGACCCGGACCGACACCGGAGTCGGACACGAGATGTTAACAAACTTTGAAAAATTTTCCAGACACTGCCCAGTCTGAGTACTAGTCGCTTCAAAAATCAATCTTGAGTTTCACAACTCGAAAATCAGTTTTGTGATTTTTCCCTGAAACTAGACTCATGTCCCCACCTATGTATTTTTTTCTAGAATTTTTGGTCGGGCCAATTAGTACAGTTTATTAGTCAAAGTCTCCCATGTTACAGGGGTCGACTACACTGACCCTTTCCCATTACGACTGCGATATCTCTCTGCACAGAGCTTCAATACTGATGCCGTTTGTTTCTATGGAAACTAGACTCAGAGAGGAATCCATACATATATGGTATGACCCCTAATTATCTCTGGTAATTTATAGTGAATTTCCAAAGGCGGAACAGGGAATCCAGAAACTGTTCTGGCCCTGTTCCACAAGAACCCGAATATCTCTTACTGTACTGTTCCTATGATTGTTTCGTTACTTCCATATGAAAGTAGATTCATCAAGGTTCGATTACATAATTTATTCACTATTTAATTCCACTCCTACGAATTCTTGTGATTTTTCCAATCCACACCACTGCTGCTATCAGCTTCTGTTTTCAAAGTAACCTTACCTAATTTGGGGTTTCATGGACCAACTAGGGCCTTGTCATACATAAGCCCACATATGATCATACTTAGCCATTCTAGTGGCTGATCATTTGCTCAACACTTCCATTCCAACTATAGTTACATCATGAAACCATCTATACATTCATAAATACGAATGGTCTAATGCCATACTCCACTTCTACAAGCCATTTTCGCATGGCTGTACACTTATACATTTCATAAAGTACTCGAAAGACAACAATGGGTAGTCCTATACATGCCATATCAAAATTCAACCAAAATAGTACCCAAAAGAGCCTTGGATAGTGTGGGCGACTTCGACTTCAAGATCCCGAGTCCGATAGCTGGAGAACCAAAAATCTATAAAACAGAGGAGCAATGTAACGAGTAAGCAATTTATGCTTAGTAAGTTTGAGCAAGGAATTCCAGCATGCACAAAGAATAGCACACATTTAGCTAAACGGAATATTTCATAATACGCAATTTACCGATGTCAAACTTGCTTCACAACATTAACAACCCTTATGTACATACACAATAAACTAACTTGGCCGAAGGCCGGTAGCTCGTTTATCAACTGAGCGAACATTTATTTGTAAGGGCTCGATTAAATTTAACACATACGTAACATATCCCCATATTGGGATGTTTTTCGAGTATTCGCTGAATTTTACAGCAAGCTCATTCATTACCAAATCACGTACCTTCGGGATTTAACCGGATATAGCTCCTCGTTCAAATGCCTTCGGGACATAGCCCGGTTTTAGTAACTCACACAATGCCTTCGGGACATAACCCGGATTTAACAACTCGCACGAATGCCTTCGGGACTTAACCCGGATTTAATAACTCGCACGAATGCCTTCGGGACTTAACCCGGATTTAGTATCTCGCACAAAGGCCTTCGGATCTTAGTCCGGATATATTCACTTAGCACAAAGCCTTCGGGACTTAGCCCGGACAGCATTCAATTAATCATGCACAAGTAACAATAATTCATGGCACATTCATATTTCATTTTCATTTGCGAAACTCAAACACAAGGCACATATCGTCCTTGCACATTCGGCTCAATAGCCACACATAGAGCATGATTTAATCACATTGTAATTTAAGCTCTCTTACTCAAGAACTTACCTCGGGTGTTGTCGAACGATTCCGCTAGCTATTCAACCACTTTTTCCTTCCCTTTATCGGATTTATTTCCCCTTTGCTCTTGAGCTTAATCAAACAAATAAATTGATTTCATCATTTAGGCATCAAAAAGATGAACACAAGGCACTTAGCCCATATTTATACATTAGACATTAAAGTCTCATACATGAAAAATCATGCATCAACACAACATATTAGCTAATTTCTTTCCCCTTGGCCGAATATGCATGTCTATTTTTGGGGTCGATTTCAACACTTAATACACACATATACACACTAGTAAAGCATCCTCCCCCTTTTCATCAATTTAACACATGCATTGCTCATTAACATGCAAAGTTACATTCGGCCTTAGCACACATCTTGCTAGCCGATTCTTCTCCATTTAGCAACCAATGCACATATGTGCTCACACAAAAATGCTAAAAAGGAGGTTCAAGAATCATCAAGCCATCATCACATGCATCATTAACAAGCTTCATATTTTGCATGCAATGGCATTAACACAACCTCCACCTAGGCCGAATCTTAACTCATCCTCATACCTCATCACCACAACATCAAACATCAACCAAGAATGATGCATCCATGGTCAAGTGCCATTTCCATCACATAGCAAGATTTAGACCATGGGCTAGGTAGAACTCAAGCTAACAACTAAATCATGCATGCATCTCATGAAACATCATCAAACATACCTTAGCCTAGCTACATGCATGGCCGAATCTCTTCACCTTTCTTCTTCTTTCCTCCTTAAAATTTTTGGCCAAGGATGAACCAAAGGATGAGAAATTTTTTTCTTTGTTTTTCTTTCTAATTTAGGCTAAAATGAAGGTGAGAAAGGATGAACACAAATTTTTCTCCTTTCTTCTCTTTAGCTCACGGCAATGGGGGGGCAACTACACATTTTTTTTTCTTTTGTTTCCATTTCTTTATTACCCATACTCCTTATTTTATTCTTCCATTAACAAAACATGTTTCATGACATGTTTTGCCCATCATTCCTTGTCATGGCCGGCCACTACTCATTAGGGGGGGAAATTTGACATGCAAGTCCCCCCTTTGTCCACATGCACTAACAGGTCCTCACACATTGACCTATCACATTTTAGAATTTTCTCACATAAGTCCTATTGACTAAATTCACATGAAATCAACCAAATTGAAGCTTGAAATTTTCACACATTATAATTACATATTCTAGACAATAAGTATCACATTCAAACATTTCGGTGACTCGGTTTAGCGGTCCCGAAACCACTTCCCGACTAGGGTCAACTTTGGGCTGTCACAACTCTCCCCCACTTAAGAAATTTTCGTCCCCGAAAATCTTACCGGTAAATAGGTTTGGGTATCGTTCTTTCATCGAGCTCTCGGTCTCCCAAGTTGCTTCCTCGATCCCGTGTTTGAGCCATAACACCTTTACTAGCGGAACTCTTTTGTTTCGCAACTCCTTCACTTCACGAGCTAGGATACGCATCGGTTCTTCTTCATAGCTCATGTCGACTTGAATTTCAACCTCTGATGGGCTAATTATATGCGATGGATCAGATCGATAGCGTCGAAGCATCGAAACATGAAAGACGCATGAATCTTTTCAAGCTCCGGGGCAAAATCAATCTATACGCAACCGGGCCAACTCGTTCGGAGATTTCGTACGGCCCAATGAATCTTGGGCTCAACTTGCCCTTACGGCCGAACCTGAGTATCTTTTTCCAAGGTGAAACCTTAAGGAACACTTTGTCTCCCACCTGATACTCGATGTCTTTTCGTTTCAAATCTGCGTACGATTTCTGACGATCCGTGGCTACCTTCAGACTTTCACGGATTACCTTTACTTTCTGTTCAGCATCTCTAATCAAATCAACTCCGAAAATTTTACTTTCACCGAGCTCGGTCCAAAACAATGGTGTACGGCATTTACGACCGTACAAAGCCTCGTAAGGTGCCATCTTAATACTTGATTGAAAACTATTGTTGTAAGCGAATTCAATCAAAGGTAAATACCGTTCCCATGAACTACTGAACTCGAGGATGCAACATCTCAACATATCCTCAAGTATCTAATTATCCGCTCGGATTGACCATCGGTTTGGGGGTGAAAAGCAGTGCTAAAATGCAGCTTGGTACCCAGAGCTTCTTGCAATTTCTTCCAAAATCGTGAGGTGAATCTCGGATCTCTATCCGACACGATAGAAACAGGTACCCCGTGTAATCTCACAATTTGATAAACGTACAATTCAGCTAGTTTCTCCAATGAAAAATCCGTACGTACGGGGATGAAATGAGCGACTTAGTCAGTCTATCAACAATAACCCATATCGCATCCTTCTTACTTGCTGACAAGGGCAGTCCGGACACAAAGTCCATTGTGACTCGATCCCATTTCCACTCGGGTATCATGATCGGCTGGAGTAATCCTGAAGGCACTTGATGTTCCGCTTTCACTTGTTGACATATCAAACATCTCGAAACAAAGTCGGAGATGTCCCGTTTCATACCATGCCACCAAAATTGACGTTTCAAATCGTTGTACATTTTCGTACTCCCCGGGTGAATTGACATTCGGCTACAATGGGCTTCGTTCAGAATCATCGAAATGAGTTCCGAATTCCTTGGAACACACAAACGATTTTGAACCTCAAACAATCATCATCATCAATTTGAAACTCCGATTCCTCGTTCGGAAAACACTTAGCCCGTTTTGCAACCAATTCATCATCGACTTTCTGAGCTTCACGAATTTGGTGAGCCAATAATGGTTTAGCTTTTAATTCAGCTACTAACACACTGTCTGGTAGAACAGACAAATGCACGTTCATCGCTCGTAAAGCAAACAATGACTTCCGGCTTAAGGCGTCCGCAACCACGTTAGCCTTCCCGGGTGGTAATCAATGACAAGCTCGTAATCTTTCAACAACTCAAGCCAACGTCTTTGTCGCAGATTCAAGTCTCGTTGAGTCATCAAATATTTGAGACTTTTGTGATCCGAAAATACATGGCACTTCTCACCAAACAGATAATGTCGCCATTTTTTAAAGCAAACACGATGGCAGCTAGTTCGAGATCATGGGTCGGATAATTCCTCTCGTGTGGCTTCAATTGTCTAGACGCATAGGCCACGACTCGACCTTCTTGCATCAATACGCAACCCAACCCAAGTAGGGATGCGTCACTATAGATGACAAACTCTTTACCTGATTCGGGTTGCACCAAAATTGGAGCTTCAGTCAAATGAGTTTTCAGTTGGTCGAAACTTTTCTGACATTTCTCCGTCCACTCGAACTTAACATCCTTTTGAAGTAGCTTCGTCATTGGTGTGGCTATCATCGAGAAACCTTTCACAAATCGTCGGTAATAACCGGCGAGCCCCAAAAAGCTCCGAACTTCAGTAACATTTCTCGGAGGTTTCCAGTCAAGTATGGCTGAAATTTTGTTCGGGTCAACTCGAATACCCGACGCGGATACCACATGACCCAAGAAGCTAACCTCTCTTAACCAGAACTCACACTTACTAAACTTAGCATATAACTGCTTATCCCGCAAAATTTGCAGCACTAGCCTCAGATGCTCAGCATGTTCGGTCTCGTCTCTTGAATAGACCAAAATGTCATCAATGAACACCACTACGAACCGATCCAAATACGGCCTGAAGATCCGATTCATCAAATCCATAAATACTGCAGGGGCATTAGTGAGCCCAAACGGCATCACTAAGAATTCGTAGTGACCATATCTCGTTCTGAAAGCAGTTTTGGGAATATCTGAATCTCGGATTCGCAACTGATAATAGCCCGATCTCAAATCTATTTTTGAGAACACTGAGGCTCCCTTCAGTTGGTCGAACAAATCATCGATGCGCGGCAACGGATATTTGTTCTTTATCGTCACTTTATTCAGCTGACGATAGTCAATGCACAACCTCATGGTTCCGTCCTTCTTTTTCACGAACAATACTGGTGCACCCCAAGGTGAGAAACTTGGTCGAGCGAAACCTCTATCCGTCAGTTCTTGCAACTGAGCTTTCAACTCCTTTAACTCGGTTGGTGCCATACGATACGGAGCTATCGAAATCGGCGTAGTCCCAGGTACAAGCTCAATACCAAACTCTACCTCCCGAACAGGTGGTAAACCCGGTAATTCTTCCGGAAAAACATCCGGGTATTCACAAACCACCGGCACAGATTCGGGTTTCTTTTCAAATTCTTTGTCACCAAGTACATACGCAAGGTATGCTTCGCACCCTTTTCTTACATATTTCTGTGCCAACATTGCTGATATTACAGCTGGCATCCCCTCCAAGTCCGCAGACTCAATTCGGACTACTTCGTTATTTGCGCATCTCAAATCAATAGTCTTGCTCTTGCAATTCACAATCGCATCATGCGCGGTCAACCAATCCAATCCAAGGATAACATCAAATTCATCAAACGGCAAAAGCATCAAGTTCGCCGGGAAACAGGAACCTCGAATTTCCAGGGGACATTTCTTGCACACTTTGTCGACAAGCACGTAACGACCCAAGGGATTTGACACCCGAATTACGAACTCAGTAGACTCAATAGGTAAAGTCTTACTGGAGGCTAAGGTTTCACATATGTAAGAATGAGTAGAACCGGGGTCAATCAAAGCAATTACATTAGTATCAAAGAGAGTGAATGTACCGGTAATAACATCAGGCGAAGAAGCATCCTCGCGGGCACGTATAGCATAAGCTCTAGCAGGCGCACGGGCTTCGGATCTGGTTATATCATCTCTAGATCCTCTCTGACCACCACTAGCATTGCCCATATTTCCAGATGGTCTACCTCGAGCAGTGGTAGCACCCGGTCTCCCACTCTGATTTGCATTCTGTCCCGACAACCTCGGGCAATCTTTAATGAAGTGGTCAACTGATCCGCATTTGTAACAGGAGCGGTCAGGAAATCTACAACTCCCCGAATGCCATTTCCGCAATATCGGCATTTCGTCCTGTCTCGACGTTCATTCCCAACACTGGCGACCGAAGTGCCTCGTGTACCCACAGGGGGTCGATCACGATCTCGTCTAAAAAGGCCCGAAGTGCCTCTAAACTGGCCCGCATCATCTCGAAATCTCTTCGATGTCTGTTGAAGAGACCTCCCCGAGGATCTTTTACGAAACTCTCCAGTTCCCTCATCAACTCTTTGCTTTTCTTTTCTAAGCTCTTCGGCTTTACAAGCTCGTTCAACAAGTACCACGAACTCTCGTATTTCAAGAACGCCAACGAACATTTTTATATCTTCATTCAGCCCATCCTCGAAGCGTTTACACATAATAGCCTCGGACGAAACACATTCCCGAGCGTATTTGCTAAGTCTAACAAATTTTCGCTCGTAATCAGTAACCGACATGAGCCTTGCTTAAGCTCAAGAAATTCCTTCCGTTTTTATCAACAAATCTCTGACTGATATACTTTTTCCGAAACTCAGTTTGGAAAAACTCCCAAGTTACTTGCTCTCGGGGCACAATAGAAGTCAGAGTACTCCACCAATAGTAGGCAGAATCACGTAGCAAGGAGATAGCACACTTTAGGCATTCATCGGGTGTACAAGATAGCTCATCGAGTACCCGGATAGTGTTGTCCAGCCAAAATTCAGCTTGCTCGGCATCATCGCTATCCATAGCCTTAAATTCAGTAGCCCATGTTTTCGGATTCTGTCAACTGGGGGCTTATTTGACCTTATTTGGTCCGTTACCGGTGGTATTGTAGGTGCGGGGGTAGTATTTGTCGGGAATGGAGGTTGTGGAACAGCCATATTAGTTCGAATGTATTGGTTAAACCAATCATTCATCACGCTATAGAATGCTTGTCTAGCTTCATCATTCGGATTACTAGCATTAGGTTGAGAGTCTGCCGGCACTGTCCCTTGTGCGGGAGCAGGCGCTACACTCTCAAGATCATCAGCTACCTCTCGGTCACGATCGGGATCCATTACTATAAATAAACACATTTACAATTGTCAGAAATCACCACACTATCAAGTAATCACATAAAATGGCATGTATAGCTAGACCCAAAACATTACGGTAGTCCTAGAATCGACTAAACCGTAGCTCTGATACCAATAAAATGTAACACCCCGAACCCGAGACCGACACCGGAGTCGGACACGAGATGTTAACAAACTTTGAAAAATTTTTCCAGACACTGCCCAGTCTGAGTACTAGTCGCTTCAAAAATCAATCTTGAGTTTCACAACTCGAAAATCAGTTTTGTGATTTTTCCCTGAAACTAGACTCATGTCCCCACCTATGTATTTTTTTCTAGAATTTTTGGTCGGGCCAATTAGTACAGTTTATTAGTCAAAGTCTCCCATGTTACAGGGGTCGACTACACTGACCCTTTCCCATTACGACTGGATATCTCTCTGCACAGAGCTTCAATACTGATGCCGTTTGTTTCTATGGAAACTAGACTCAGAGAGGAATCCATACATATATGGTATGACCCCTAATTATCTCTGGTAATTTATAGTGAATTTCCAAAGGCGGAACAGGGAATCCAGAAACTGTTCTGGCCCTGTTCCACAAGAACCCGAATATCTCTTACTGTACTGTTCCTATGATTGTTTCGTTACTTCCATATGAAAGTAGATTCATCAAGGTTCGATTACATAATTTATTCACTATTTAATTCCACTCCTACGAATTCTTGTGATTTTTCCAATCCACACCACTGCTGCTATCAGCTTCTGTTTTCAAAGTAACCTTACCTAATTTGGGGTTTCATGGACCAACTAGGGCCTTGTCATACATAAGCCCACATATGATCATACTTAGCCATTCTAGTGGCTGATCATTTGCTCAACACTTCCATTCCAACTATAGTTACATCATGAAACCATCTATACATTCATAAATACGAATGGTCTAATGCCATACTCCACTTCTACAAGCCATTTTCGCATGGCTGTACACTTATACATTTCATAAAGTACTCGAAAGACAACAATGGGTAGTCCTATACATGCCATATCAAAATTCAACCAAAATAGTACCCAAAAGAGCCTTGGATAGTGTGGGCGACTTCGACTTCAAGATCCCGAGTCCGATAGCTGGAGAACCAAAAATCTATAAAACAGAGGAGCAATGTAACGAGTAAGCAATTTATGCTTAGTAAGTTTGAGCAAGGAATTCCAGCATGCACAAAGAATAGCACACATTTAGCTAAACGGAATATTTCATAATACGCAATTTACCGATGTCAAACTTGCTTCACAACATTAACAACCCTTATGTACATACACAATAAACTAACTTGGCCGAAGGCCGGTAGCTCGTTTATCAACTGAGCGAACATTTATTTGTAAGGGCTCGATTAAATTTAACACATACGTAACATATCCCCATATTGGGATGTTTTTCGAGTATTCGCTGAATTTTACAGCAAGCTCATTCATTACCAAATCACGTACCTTCGGGATTTAACCGGATATAGCTCCTCGTTCAAATGCCTTCGGGACATAGCCCGGTTTTAGTAACTCACACAATGCCTTCGGGACATAACCCGGATTTAACAACTCGCACGAATGCCTTCGGGACTTAACCCGGATTTAATAACTCGCACGAATGCCTTCGGGACTTAACCCGGATTTAGTATCTCGCACAAAGGCCTTCGGATCTTAGTCCGGATATATTCACTTAGCACAAAGCCTTCGGGACTTAGCCCGGACAGCATTCAATTAATCATGCACAAGTAACAATAATTCATGGCACATTCATATTTCATTTTCATTTGCGAAACTCAAACACAAGGCACATATCGTCCTTGCACATTCGGCTCAATAGCCACACATAGAGCATGATTTAATCACATTGTAATTTAAGCTCTCTTACTCAAGAACTTACCTCGGGTGTAGTCGAACGATTCCGCTAGCTATTCAACCACTTTTTCCTTCCCTTTATCGGATTTATTTCCCTTTGCTCTTGAGCTTAATCAAACAAATAAATTGATTTCATCATTTAGGCATCAAAAAGATGAACACAAGGCACTTAGCCCATATTTATACATTAGACATTAAAGTCTCATACATGCAAAAATCATGCATCAACACAACATATTAGCTAATTTCTTTCCCCTTGGCCGAATATGCATGTCTATTTTTGGGGTCGATTTCAACACTTAATACACACATATACACACTAGTAAAGCATCCTCCCCCTTTTCATCAATTTAACACATGCATTGCTCATTAACATGCAAAGTTACATTCGGCCTTAGCACACATCTTGCTAGCCGATTCTTCTCCATTTAGCAACCAATGCACATATGTGCTCACACAAAAATGCTAAAAAGGAGGTTCAAGAATCATCAAGCCATCATCACATGCATCATTAACAAGCTTCATATTTTGCATGCAATGGCATTAACACAACCTCCACCTAGGCCGAATCTTAACTCATCCTCATACCTCATCACCACAACATCAAACATCAACCAAGAATGATGCATCCATGGTCAAGTGCCATTTCCATCACGTAGCAAGATTTAGACCATGGGCTAGGTAGAACTCAAGCTAACAACTAAATCATGCATGCATCTCATGAAACATCATCAAACATACCTTAGCCTAGCTACATGCATGGCCGAATCTCTTCACCTTTCTTCTTCTTTCCTCCTTAAAATTTTTGGCCAAGGATGAACCAAAGGATGAGAAATTTTTTTCTTTGTTTTTCTTTCTAATTTAGGCTAAAATGAAGGTGAGAAAGGATGAACACAAATTTTTCTCCTTTCTTCTCTTTAGCTCACGGCAATGGGGGGGCAACTACACATTTTTTTTTCTTTTGTTTCCATTTCTTTATTACCCATACTCCTTATTTTATTCTTCCATTAACAAAACATGTTTCATGACATGTTTTGCCCATCATTCCTTGTCATGGCCGGCCACTACTCATTAGGGGGGGAAATTTGACATGCAAGTCCCCCCTTTGTCCACATGCACTAACAGGTCCTCACACATTGACCTATCACATTTTAGAATTTTCTCACATAAGTCCTATTGACTAAATTCACATGAAATCAACCAAATTGAAGCTTGAAATTTTCACACATTCATAATTACATATTCTAGACAATAAGTATCACATTCAAACATTTCGGTGACTCGGTTTAGCGGTCCCGAAACCACTTCCCGACTAGGGTCAACTTTGGGCTGTCACAACTACGCTACCGCTGCGCACTCTGATCCTACTGTCACTATCACACTTCAACTAGAACTTGAAACATCTCATACATACAACACTTATTCGCTGAAGTAGACACATATTTATCACACATATATTCAATTTCTGTATCCAAACATCACATCCACAATAAATACCAAATTTAAATTCAGACCAATATCTAAGGAATCCATAGTATTTCAATTTCTAAATAGATAAAAGTATTCAGAAGACTTACAGATTCAGCGCCGGAGACTCGGTGTGCCACACTTTTTAAGAGAAATACTTCAAACAGACCACGTGGTTGAAAATAATTTTCTAAAATTCAACCTTTGAAAACCCAATCCACAACCGAGTTGTTGCAACCCAGGCTCTGATACCACTAAATATAACACCCCAAACCCGGCCTGGAAGTTTGGCTCGAACTTGGCGTGTCACATTGAAGTGTTTTTCGAAAACCATGTTTCCATTAAAAACCCTTCTTAATAATTAAAAACTTATACCCTTTTTAAACCTTGTTAGAAAACCTCAGCTGAATAACATTCTTAACAACTTTGTAAAAATCTTGGTAGTTGCGGAAACTTACTTTAAAAACAATAAATAAAATTCCAAATTTGAAATCCAGAAAATTACAACGGCTTTACTACAACCCACATAAAATAATTTAAAGGTAATAATCAAAACTGTAACATAAACAGTGTGTGTGGCTTCCTCCGAGCCCCTAGCAACCCCGATCCATCTAAGGCTGGAAATTACCTGAAAGGTTAATAAATGGGGTGAGTTTACGAAAACTCAATGTGAAATCCCCTACTATAAAAAGGAACAGTCAGTCATCTAAAAGAATTAAAAGTTTGGCCCCAGCCTTACTTACAATTTCAATACCAATCGGGTCTTAGCCCATTACAACAGACAGTACCAGATAGACCTTAGCCCATTACAGAATAAGAAACATTATCAGAATTGGAACCAAAATGAGAATCAGAATTAGAATCAGTAACTGAATCAGAATCAGAATCAATATTAGTAACAGAATCAGAATCAGAATCAGAATTAGGTGACAGAATCAGAATCAGAATCAGAATCAGAATTACGTGACAGAATCAGAATCAGAATCAGAATGTGAATGCAATCCCAACCCAATCCATCCGTATACACCCCCGTACCAACCTTACACCATGTGGGGAGACAACTCGACCCACCCATCCGCTATACACCACAGAATTTGCAGCATGCCTGCCAGAACAGATATCGTGACAAAGTCACTAGATACAGATATTGTGGCAGAGCCACCAGAATCAGATAATGTGGCAAACCCACCTAACAGAATACGTGGCACAAAGCCATAGATAACTGTAATAACTTCAGCACATAGCCATCAGTGACGGTAATATAACTGGCGCACAGCCTTCGGTAAATATGATCGACACAGAGTCGTCAACAAATATGTTAGGCACATAGCTACAGGTAAATACGTTTGGCACGAAGCCATAGTCATGATGGCACAAAGCCATATTTAGGTTGGCACAGAGCCATTAATAACGGGTCTATAATCGACATGAAGCCCACAACAATGGCACAGAGCCTTCGGTAGCGTGATCGGCACTTAGCCATCGATCGGTCAACAGATATTGTGACAGAGTCACCAAATACAGATATTGTGGCAGAGCCACCAGAACAGATATTTGTGGCATAGCCACCAGAACGCTTCCTCCGTACAAAATCCCAACCCATGCAACATGTCATGTATGCAGAATGTCATGCCCATATTTGAATCAAACAATCACAGTCAAGTCATTCATATCACCAACATATATTTACAATCAAATCCATCAAACACACAGTCCAAGTCAGTCACTTGCCCACAAGGGCAAAACAGTCATTTAACACCCTAGGGGCAAAATGGTAATTTTACCCCATAAGGGTATCTCGGTAATTCTACCCTACAGGAGTATTTCGGTATTTCTACCCTACAAGTGTATTTCGATAATTCTACCCTATAGGGGTATTTTGGTAATTCTATCCTATAAGGGTATTTCAGTAATTCTACCCTATAGGGGTATTTCGAAAATTCTACCCTACAGGGGTATTTCAGTAATTTCACAATCAAGGGTAAAACGGTAATTCTATAAATCAAGGGTAAAATGATAATTTTGTAAACTGAGGGTAAACCAGTAATTTTGTAAATCAAGGGTAAAATGGTAATCTTACGAATCGAGGGTAAAACGGTAATTCTATAAATCGAGGGTAAAATAGTAATTCTGTAAACTGAGGGTAAAACGGTAATTCTGTAAATGGAGGGTAAAATGATAATTCTATAAATTGAGGGTAAAACGGTAATTCTGTAAATCGAGGGTAAAACGGTAATTTTAAAAATCGATGGTAAAACGGTAATTCTGTAAATCGAGGGTAAAACGGTAATTCTGTAAACTAAGGGTAAAACGATAATTCTGTAAATCGAGGGTAAAACGGTAATTTTAAAAATTGAGGGTAAAATAGTAATTCTGTAAATCGATGGTAAAATGGTAATTTTAAAAATCGAGGGTAAAACGGTAATTTTATAAACTGAGGGTAAAACGTTAATTCTGTAAATCGAGGGTAAAATGGTAATTTTAAAAATAGAGGGTAAAACGGTAATTCTGTAAATCGAGGGTAAAACAGTAATTCTGTAAATCGGGAGTACTTTGGTAATTTTACAAGTCGAGGGCATTTCAGTAATTGGTAAACTAAAGTATTCTAAACATGGATAATAATACGAATGGGCCTAAAGCCTATTCTCGGCCCAAATGGGCCCACACGCTCGTGTGGCCCTTTTAGCCCAAACCTAGCCACAGATATGCGATCCACCTAGCCTAGTCCAATATTTACTACACAATCAAACAACTTATCCAATTGGGCCCACATGGCCCCTTTCGGCCCATCGCGGCCCGAAGTAGCCATCCAACAACAAGAGTAGTGATAAATACACACCTGATTGGAGACTGGAGTTAATCCACGCTCCGAGCACTCTTAGTCGACGCCCAACCTAAACGAGCACGCCATAAAGCGAAAGGGATCAGCCAAGAAAGGTACCTTTACTCTCCTAATGGTTCTCTCTATTTAAAGCCAGCTTCCCATCCACTCTTATGTTAGCTTCCTGATGTGGGATCCCTCCAACATCAGAGTTTAAATTCAACACCAACTCTTGCCGCCCCCTGTTAGCAAAATAAATGCTCTTTGCTTTCTATGGGATTCGAACCCATGCCTCCCCTCAGATGCTCCACATGCTACTTGCCACTAAACCACAAGGCTTTTTTTTTGTGTCACAATTTCTCCAACAATATTCTTAAGGCCTACCTACTACACCCAGGGTTTGATTCACCTTAAACCAATTTTTTTGCTAGAGTCCAGGTTTAAACCCAGGACTTTTCCAACACTTCTCAACACACTTAACCACTAAAACAAACCTTCATTAACGAAATTTGCATGTACAACAGAATATTATAAGCCACCTTCAACCGCTCCCATGCTCAAGGCCCAAAACTTCTAGGCCCAAATTTAGGGTGTTACATATGGAATATCCGATAGCATTCTGAATGGTTCAACTGTGAAAGTTTTGATTTCTAGTTAATGAGGAAACTATAACTGTGTTGTGAGTGATACAGGTACCTATTTTGTATGTATAAAATGTGAGCCACATTATATGCTATATGATGTGCATTGAATATTACGAGTAAGTTTTGCTTATGCCCACTTGCGTAATATGATACTTGTTGATGAATGGTAAAGTATTGTTGAATAATTATTTATATGGAACTTACTAAGCTTTATGCTTACCCCATCTCCTTTCCTTTTTCTTATAGTGTCGCCTATCTAGCGCAAGGATCAACGAAAGTCAGAGATATCGATCATGCTATCAATCGAAGCATTCGGTATAGTTTGATTTATATTTTTGAATATGGCATGTATAGGGAACTAGACTGATGTTTTGTGTTAATATTAACTTGGCCAAATGTGTTGGCTCGGGATAAATCCCTCATTTTGTATTAAGCCTCGAATAATGGCTAATGATCATTTTGATTTGTATGGAATGAATTTATTTTCATGGTTGAGTAAAATGCGTAAATGGAATGTTGTTTATTGTGGCTAATTTGGTTGCTTGGGATAGTCTTATCTAGATTTTGGTTGCTACTATGCAGGTTATGTTAATAAGGGTGGCAAATAGGCTTGGTAAATAGCCTTATATTGTCCACACGGGTAGACACAGGGGCATGTGTCTCGACCATGTGCAATGCACGATTTTCCCCATGGGCATGTGGTCCGACCGTGTGTCCCCTGCATGTAAAAATTTCAAGTCAGTATGCATGATAGTAAACACACGGACGTGTGCCATAGCCATGTGATATTTTGGGGATGCTAACGTCAGAAACAGAATGTCCATGCTTTTGCACACGGGCTAGGACACAGGCATGTCATGGTCATGTAATGGATACGGGTCAGGCACACGGGTGTATGCCAGGCCATGTGAAATCCCCTATATGTGTGCGTTTAGAATTAATTCTACACGGGTGAAGGACATGGGCGTGTCCTTGTTTTGCTTAGGCCGTGTGTGACACATGGGCCATCAGCACAACCAGGTCAATATGGTCACATGGGTGTGTTGCCCTTCCACATGGGTGTGTGCCCCTGTGTCAATTGTCAATTTTCTATAGTTGGCTTAAGGGCTCGGGTTGATCTTGGATAGTTTCCTACGGTCAATTTGGGGATCGTAGGCTAATGACAATAAGCTTAATGTAGAAGTTGAAAAAGTTTTTTTAAATTGAGCAGAGTTTTGGTGACTCGAAAATGTTTGTTAGCATGAGTTTAAAGTTAGGTAATACCTTGCATTTCGTCCTGGAAAAGGGTTCGGGTGTGGGGTGTTACATGAACAAATTATGAATTGTTGTGAGCATGTCAAAAAGGTATAGGCATGTACTCAAAGCTCAAATGCTATTACGATCATGAAATGATGCAACTTTGGTAGGATAAAAATAAGTAAGTTATGCCTATGAGAATGAAATATTGATGACCTTGTGATTATGGTTCTTTGCTTATGATGTACCAATATGTATTTTCACCATGATGTTTAAAATGGTTTGTAAATGTGTTATGCTTCGTTACCATTATTTTACACTAAACAGTTTTAGGACAGTTGCAGTAGTCCAACTTGGAAAATACACCAAAAATAGTAGAAAGAGGTTTAGAGATTTAATAAAATATGTAATTAAAGCTAATCGAGTCTAGTTTCTCATAAAGGAAACTGGGTAAGCAAAATAATTTCATATTATGAGATATTTGAATTTGTGTGAGACAGAGTCAAAATTATTTCGAAATCCCTTGTTCCAATTTGAGAAAATCATTAAAAATTGTACACAAATAGTTATGGGTTATAATTTATATGCTTAGAATTCTTAATGAGACCACCTTCAGGACAAATAGATGATAATATCATCTGAGTCTCGTACTATGAGATA
This sequence comes from Gossypium hirsutum, assembly GCF_007990345.1. NCBI lineage: Eukaryota > Viridiplantae > Streptophyta > Magnoliopsida > Malvales > Malvaceae > Gossypium > Gossypium hirsutum. The sequence goes on from NC_053436.1 coordinate 18,398,077, forward strand.
ATTAATTGTTAGTGAAGAGGGGTTGGAACTATCAGAAAACGAAATAGGGGTGAATTTAAAGAATAAACTGTAAGAGGGGTTGGAACTGTCAGAAAACGAAATAGGGGTGAATTTAAAGAATAAACTGTACTTATTGGCTAGACCAAAAATTTTGAAAATTTTATAGTAAGAAGATATGTAAGTCTAGTTTCAGGGAAAATTAGTGGATCTTAATTTGGAGTTTCGTATCTCAAGATATAAATAATTTAATGACTGTGCCTCGAGAAAATAGCTTGACCTGAACATAAGTAAAAGTGCAAATATGGTTGTATTACCTTGAGAAGCAAGTTGATAAATTGCTTATTATTTTCATACGGTCTTACTAAGCTATAAAGTTAACTCCCTTCCTTTCATTTTCTTTAGTGTTGTCAGGTTAGCTCAAGATTAGAGATCATCGGAAGCAGCATAACACTATCAAGCCATCACCTTTGTAACATTGATATATGTTAAACGTTTTAAGTGAGTGGCATGTTTAGGGACTTATTTCTATGTTATGTGTTATTATAATTAGCCAAATTTATTGGCTTTTGTATATGGCTAAGAGGTGTGTCTCATTTTGATTATGGTTTACGAACCTATCTATCTATGCTATGTTCTAATGCTTGTGATGAGGTGGTGTGATTATGCTTGTTGGCCATATATGGTTGGTGTTAATGTTATGAGTGTGTCTTATTATGAGATGCTAAATCATTAAAATGATGTCATGATATGTGTCCTTAGTGTGTATAAAGGTATGAAGGATTAATGGTAACATAAAGGCTTGGAAAATTGCCTAAGTGTTGACCACACAGGCAAAGACATGACCGTGTGTCTCAGCCTTGTAAGGGACACGGCCTTAGCACACGGGTGTGTGACTTAGCTGTGTGACTCTAAATGTTTGCTAACATCATAAACAGAGAGTTACACGGGCTGAAGGCACGGGCGTGTCCAAGCCACACGAGCATGTCAAACCTACACGGCCAACCCACACGGGCGTGTGACTCTCCAAAGTGTGAAAATTTTATAAGTGTTACAAAAGTTTCATATATTTACGGTTTGGTCCCGAACCACCCCAAATGTATTTTTTGGGCCCTATAGGCCCATATTAGGGATGGTAAGCATATGTATGAAAGTTTTTAAAAAGAACAACATTTTATGGTCGGTTTTTACATGATTGACTGTATTTAAGTCCGATAATGCCTCGTACCCTATGTCGACATAGGACACGGGTAAGGGGTGTTACAGTAACAGAGTATGAGCGTGAGTTCATGAGGCTCAGCAAATACGCTAGGGAGTACGTGTCTTCTGAAGCTATCATGTGTAAGAGATTTGACGGATTGAATGAAGACATCCGATTGTTAGTTGGCATATTAGAATTGAGGGATTTCGTGGTGCTAGTGGAGAGAGCATGTAAGGCCGAGGAGTTGGCCAAAGGGAAGAGAAAAGCTGACATTGAGTCCCGAGACTCAAGGAAAAGACAGATGGGGAAATCACAGTAGACCTCATCTAAAAGGTCGAGAGAGTTTCCTACCCGATCGAACGCATTAGTGGGATTCTCGAATAAGAGCAAGAATAACCGGCATACGATGTCTAAAGCCCAAACCACTTCGGTCGCGAGTGTTGGTAGTGCTCTGTCAAACAGGCTGGAATGTTCACAATGTGGTAGACGTCATTTCAGCGAATGCCAAGCGAATGAAAGAGGTTGCTTCAAATGTGGATCTTTGGACCACTTCACCCGATACTACCCTGAATTAGATGAGAAAGAGAAAAAATAAGACGTGAGGGTGAGTAGTGCTCCTATGATGGGTAGACCACAGAAGAACCCAGGCGTTGGGGCTAGCAGTAGAGGTGCCCTTAGAGATTCAGCAGTGAGGTCTGAGGGCCGTGCGCCTACAAGGACTTATGTCATTCGTGCTTGCGAAGAGGCATCTTCACTAGATGTGATTACGGGTACCTTTTCTCTTCATGATATTTCTATTGTTGCTTTAATTGATCCGGGGTCTACCTATTCTTATGTCTGCATGAAATTAGTACCCAGTATGAATATGTTAATTGAACCTACCAAATTTTTGGTAAAAGTGTCTAACCCGCTAGGCAAACATGTGTTAATTGACCAAGTATGTAGAAATTTCCCCTTAACAATTAAGGGTCATAGTTTTTCAACTAACCTCATGTTGTTGCGGTTCGATAAATTCGATGTAATCCTTGGAATGGATTGGTTAACTTTTCATAGTCTTGTAGTGGACTATGGGAAGAAATCTATTGAGTTGAAATGTGAAGATGGGAATGTTCTTCGGGTTGAACCAGAGGAATCAAATGACTCACCTGTTGTAATATGGTCTTTGACTGCTGAGAAATATTTAAGAAAAGGGTATGAGTCCTACCTAGCATTTATGTTGAACACCAAAGAGTCAGAAGTGAAAATTAAGACAGTGCCAGTGGTATGTGAGTATCTGGATGTGTTTCCAGAAGAGTTGCCCTGATTACCTCCAACTAGAGAAGTTGAGTTTGGCATCGAGTTGGTCCTTAGTATGACACCTATCTCGATTGCTCCGTATAGAATGGCTCCAACAGAGTTGAAGGAGTTGAAGGCTCAGTTACAATGGTTAACAGATAAAGGTTTTTGCAAGACTGAGTTATTCACTGTGGGGTGCTCCAGTACTTTTTGTGAAAAAGAAAGACGGGTCGGTGAGATTGTGTATAGACTACCGATAGCTCAACAAGGTAACCGTGAAGAAAAAGTATCCCTTACCAAGGATCAATGATTTGTTCAATCAGTTGAGGGGAGCCATCGTGTTTTCCAAGATTGACTTAAGGTCGAGGTACTATCAGCTAAAGGTTAAGGAACAAGATGTATCGAAAATCGTGTTTAGGACGAGGTATGGGAACTATGAGTTTCTTGTTATGCCCTTCAGTTTAATGAATCTCTTGCAGTGTTTATGGATTTGATGAACCGCATTTTCCGGCCGCATGTGGATAAGTTTGTAGTGGTCTTTATCAATGACATACTGATTTATTAGCGTGATGAGTGTGAGTACGCGAAGCATCTGTGAACTGTTTTACAAACCATGAGAGTTAAACAATTATATGCCAAGTTTAGTAAGAGTGAATTTTGCCTTAAAAAAGATAGATTCCTAGGACACATCGTGTCAGGAGATGGAATCAAAGTTGACCCAAGCAAGATCTCGGCCATTGTTGAGTGGAAACTGCCAAGGAATGTGGCAGAGGTTCGAAGCTTTTTGGGTTTAGTTGGGTATTACAGAAGATTCGTAAATGAATTCTCTATGATAGCTACTCCGATGACGAGGCTGTTACAAATAGATGTCAAGTTTGAATGGATAGAGAAGTGCCAATAGAGTTTCGAGAAACTAAAGGCTTTGTTAACCGAAGCCCCAATCTTAGTGCAACCGAAATCGGGAAAAGAGTTTGTGGCGTACAATGATACATTCTTGAATGGGTTAGGGTGCGTGCTCATGGAAGAAGGCAAGATAATAGCTTATGCCTCGAGACAGCTAAAACCACACTAGAAGAATTACCCGATGCATGATTTAGAGTTGGCCGCTATCGTATTCGCATTAAAGATTTGGAGACACCATTTGGATGGTGAGAGATGTCGAGTGTTCATTGACCATAAAAGTCTCAAGTATTTAATGACTCAGAAGTAGTTGAATTTACAGAAACGAAGGTGGCTAGAGTTGATAAAGTATTATGAGTTAGTTATCGACTACTATTCGGGAAAGGCGAACGTGGTCGTCGATGCTTTGAGTAGGAAATAATTGATCACCTTGAGGGCTATGAATGCTTAGTTGTCAATGACTGATGATGGTTCAATTCTGGCAGAGTTGAGAGCTAGACCGGTGAACCTGCAAGAGATTTACGAAGCCCAAAATAACAATAGTGAATTACAAGCAAAAAGAACTCAGTTTTAGTCGAGTGTTGAATCAGATTTTTGGATTAATACTGACAGATGCTTTATGTTCCAAGATGGAGTTTGTGTACTCAAGGATAATGAGCTTATTCAGAGGATTTTATGAGAGGCACATAGTGGTTGCATGTCTATCCATCCGGGTAGTGTAAAGATGTATAACGACTTGAAGAAAATGTACTAGTGGTAGGGGATGAAAAGAGTCATTTCTGAGTTTGTTTCTAAATGTCTAATTTATCAACAAGTGAAAGCCAAACACCAAGTACCCTCAGGTTTACTTCAACCTGTGATGGTTCTCGAGTGGAAATGGGATCGAGTAACCATGGATTTTGTGTCAGGATTGCCTTTGACACTAAGGAAAAAGGATTCAGTGTGGGTTGTTGTTGATAGACTTACTAAGTCGGCACATTTTATATCAGTGCGTACCGACTATTCCCTTGAGAAATTGGTCAATCTTTATGTCTTTGAGATTATGAGACTTCATGGAGTGCCCTTGTCGATTATTTCAGATAGAGATCTGAGGTTTACCTCATGGTTTTGGAAGAAATTACAAGAGGCTTTGGGAACAAAATTAAACTTTAGCACGGCCTTTTCACCCATAAATCGACGGTCAGTCGGAAAGAGTAATTTAGATATTGGAAGACATGTTGTGGTGTTGTGTTCTCGAGTTTCAAGGAAGTTGGGAAAGGTATTTACTGTTGGTCAAATTCGCCTATAACAACAGTTATCAATCAAGTCTGAAAATGGTGCCTTATGAGGCTTTATATGGGCGTAAGTGCCGAACGCCTTTATATTTGACCGAGTTAAGGGAAAATCAAATTCATGGGGACGATTTCGTTAAAGAGACCAAGGAAAAGGTTAAGGTAATTCGTGATTGCTTGAGAGTCGCATCGGATAGACAGAAATCCTACGTAGACTTGAAACGAAAAGAGATCGAGTTTCAAGTCGGGGATAAATTGTTTTTGAAAGTACCCCCATGGAATAAAGTCCTTAGATTCGATAGAACAGGCAAGCTAAGTCTGCGGTTTATTGGACCTTATGAGGTGACCGAGAGAATTGGGCCGATAGCATACCGACTAACTTTGCCTCATGAGCTAGAGAAACTTCATGATGTATTCCATGTATCAATGTTGCACCGCTACCGATTTGACCCCTCACACGTGATTTCACCTGAAGAAATTGAAATAAGCCCGGATATAACCTATGGTGAAGAATTGATTAAGATTTTGGATCGAGAAGTCAAGAAGTTGAGGAATAAAAATGTAGCACTCGTAAAGGTTCTGTGGCATAGACACGGAGTAGAGGAAGCCACGTGGGAATCCGAAGAGACTATGAGAGATCAATACCCGAACTTGTTCACCGGTAAGATTTTTGGGGACAAAAACCCTTAAAGGGGGAGAATTGTAACAACCTAATTTTGGGCCTAGTCAAAACAGTGGTTTTGGGACCACTAAACTGGGGTTGGAGAAATTATATTTTTATATTATTTTATGTGTTGTGCATGATTATATGAGAGTATGAAAATTTTGGTGGATTAATTTTAGTGATTGCATGCTTAAATGGGGAAAAAGGACTAAATCGCATAAAGGGTAAAAGTTTTATTTTACTTGATAGACATACCAAATAGTTAGAAAACTCAAATTGGGGGTCTTTGAAGGGCAAATAGACCCTTAAAATAGAGGTGGCCGGCCATAGGGGAAAAATGATGGATGTTGATTACGTTAGGTGGGTTTTGGTGACAAAATTGGTTAAAATAAAATTTAATAAAGAGAGAATGATATTTTATTTTCTCTCATCTTCTTCCAACCGTTCATACCAACAAAAGAGGGGTTTTTTAAGCTTAAAAAATTTCAGCAACTTAGAGCCTTCACAAGTAAGTGATTTTGATGATTTTCATTGATGATTTTTGCACTTTTAGAATCCTTGTAACATAAGCTTTCTAATGAGGGGACTATTTTGCAAAATGGTTGAAAGTCTAGGGTTTTGCGATGATAGTAGACATGTAGTTTTCTGAAATGTTCTAGAAGAAAATGAACCACGGTTGTGAAATAAATAGCTTTTGTGAAGAGATTTCTTATAATGAGAATTGCGGGTTGCTTCTAGTATAAAAAGTAATTGGCTAGGCTTAAGATATGAAGAAATTCGATAAAAAATTGAATTTCAGACCTAGGGGTAAAATGGTCATTTTGTAAAAGTCTAGGGGCAAAATGGTTATTTTGCCAATTTAAAATTTTTGAGTACTTAGATTAATAAAATGATTAAATTCGTGAATTTTTAGATTAATAAAATTATTAAATTCGTGAATTTTTATCATTACAGATTAAGAATTACAAAATCCGGGCCTAGACCGAGGAAAAGCCAAACTAGCGGAATAAGCCGAGATAGCCGCCAAAGTTTGAATATCGAGGTAAGTTGTATGTAAATAACACAACTACATTGTTATCATATGTGCTTGAATTGAGATAGCATGAATTGCTTGTTAGTGAAAATAGTCATGTAGGATGAACATTGAGATAGTAGGACTCCTATTTGAACCTTAGGAAATAAATCTGATTTTAACGCCATGACATACTGGATATTTGTGTGCTAGTGTAAGACATGTCTGGGACATGCATCGGCCAAATTATGAGAGTCAATGTAAGACCATGTCTGGGACATGACATCGGCATTGAGACAAGAGCTAGTTCAGACATGACTGGGACATGCATCGGCTACATGATATGTCAGTGTAAGACCATGTCTGGGACATGGCATCGGCACAGATACGTGAGAGTCAGTGTAAGACCATGTCTGGGACAAGGCATCGACTTAACATGAGAGCCAGTGTAAGACCATGTCTAGGACATGGCATCGGCATTATACCCTATGTATGAGGCTTAGTAACTATCCAGTAGTATTTCAAATGGTTTAACGGTGAGAGTTATAGTTTAAGTTAAACGAGAAAAGTATAACCATGTTTTGAATGATACAGGTACCTAAATGAAATGCATAAGATGTGAGCTTAGTATATGCTATGTGAATTGTGTTAGATAGTGACGAGTAAGTTGTGTTTATGCCTATTTTAGTGTTATAAGCATGATGATGAATGGTAAAGTTGTCGTTTTATTTATTTTCATGCAACTTACTAAGCTTTATGCTTACCCTATTTATTTCCATTTTCTTATAGTACCGCCTAAATAGCTCATGGATCAATGGACGTCGGAGGCTTCGATCACACTATCAATCGAAGCACTTGGTATAGTTAGATCTCTTTATTTTGATTATGGCATGTATAGAACCTTGATTTTTGAGTTTTGTGTCAAGGTAAATTGGCCAAATGTGTTGGCTCATTTTAGAAATTGATTCGTTTTGTACAAGGCCATGGAAAAAAGGCTAAAGTTGAAAGTTGTTTTACGAATACAAGAAGCTTTTTCATGAATGAGTAATTTGTTGATTGCTTAAGTATATATGGAATGTGTAGAAGCCTTAGATGTAGTTGATGGATTGAGAAATCATATTATGTTAATCTTAGCATGGTGTCTTATTGTTATATTGTGTTTCAGGGTGGCAAAAGGCTTAGCAAATAGCCTTATGTTGTCCACACGGATAGAGACACGGGCGTATGTTACACACGGCCAGCCCCTTGGGCGTGTTGTCCGGCCGTGTGTCCCCTGCACGTAAAAATTTCAAGTTAGTATGCATAGTAGTAAACACACGAGCAGAGACACGGCTGTGTGTCTTAGCAGTGTGAAGAGCACGGCCTAGCACACGAGGATGTTCCTTGGTCGTGTGACCCTTAAGGATTGCTGGCGTCAAAAATAGAATGTCAAGGTTTTTAGACACGGGTGTGTCATGGCCATGTGAGAGACACGGGCGTGTGTCAGGCCGTGTGAAAACCTGTGTAGGTTCGAATTTAGAATTTAATTCACACAGACGTGGGGCACGGGCGTGTCTGTAGAGGCTTATGCCGTGTGTGTCATACGGGCCATTAGCACAGTCATGTCATAATGAACACACGGGCGTGTTGCCCTTTCACATGGGCATGTGCCCTGTGGTTTTTTTAGGGTTAATTTTCTAAAGTTGGTTAAGGACCCGAATTGGTCCCGAATGGTTTCAAATGTACGTTTGAGGCCTCGTAGGCCCTTGTTTAGGAACTTGAACAAAGTTTGAAAAAGTTTTTAAGTTTGATCAAGTCTTAATAAATTGAAAACGTTGGAGTACATGTGTTTAAGTGAGGTAATGCCTCGTATCTCGTCCCAGTGTAGGACTCGGGTGTGGGGTGTTACAATACATAATCAAGTCGTAGCGATAACACACCTTAAACAAATAAAAACATAGGTTTAAGGCTAGTTCTTTTTGAAACTAAAATTTTCAACTAACAAACTTGAAACTTAAATATCTTAATCTTTACCCATTCCCATTGCCTACAATCGATTCCAATCATCTAACTATACATCTAAGAATAATACCCAAATTTCAAACTACTAAAAACTACACAGTTTCATGGTTTAGAAATTTCGACGTACAGTGGCCCTTTTTCATGAAAACTCAATAAAACCTTAGAATTTTTTAATGAAACTTTAAGGAAATTTTAGAAACCTCCTAATCACATCAAAAAAAGTTGAAAGCCACATTGAAAAATTATTTTCCTTCAAAATTCTGAATTCCACCATTAACGCCCCAGGTTTCGGGGTTTATTCAAAATTTTTTATTCAATGAATAAATTACTCAATTTAAAAGGCTAGATATCATCAAAAACTAATAGGAAAATGAATCATTACCTTTCTTGAGAGAAAAATGAATGTTTGGTTTGAAAATCCAGAAAACCCACAAGTTAAACAATGGTAAAATCAATGGTGTTTTTGATGCTTTTTATGGAATTCTAGGGAAGTTTAATGCTTGGGAGATGATAGAAATTAGAGGATTTGATGTTTGAAAAAAAATAAATGAAGGGTGCTTGGGAAAATCAAGAGACACCAAAAAAAGGGGTGATAGAAGAAACTATTGTGAATTTTGATGTAGATGGAGGGGAAAATATGGTATTTTTAAAACTTTAGTTTATTTTCTTTAAAACCACTCTTAATTTAAACCCTTTTACAAAACAGTTCTTTTTTCAAATTTGAAGTTCTTTCTTACCTTATTTTCAAAAATTTATTTGATTTTCAAAAAATTATAGTTGAAAATAATTTTGGGTTACCATAATTTAAAATTTCCGAACTCATTTTGAGCCAAAATCCCTAAATTACCCTCGAAACTACTAGGTCTAATTTTAGGGTTTGACAACTCTCCCCCTCTACAAAGAATTTCGTCCTCAAAATTTACCAAATAACACGTCACTTGCTTAATAAAAAATATATGCTATTTCTATTTTTAAACCAACCATCACACTTTTGATGCGAACTCTGATTCCTATTCTCTTTAACATCGTACGACTTTTCTTGAAGATCTTATTCACTACCATAGACAATTCTATGGTAAATTTGCTATCAATTTCCTCTATTCATTGTGACACTCTCGTCTAAATAACTCATAATCTTTGTTCCTAATTTAATAGTCTCTATAAAAATTCTCTACTTATTAGCTTAATCACCCAAAACTTACAAAAGCATAGAACCTAAATCCACCACCGTAATGCTCTACTACCTGGTTTGGCCTGAATGAAACCCTAATTGAGCACTCTTACCATAATTTTCGACTTATTAGTTAATGCACTCAGAACATACGAATATATTCGCACTTACATTAACACGTCTACGAGGCATACCGAATCTAATCTAGCATACAGAAAGAAAACCAATGATGTGAGTGGCGGGGAAATGATCCAAGTCACGTTCTAACAAGAAAACTTTAGAATAAAGGCAATTTGTTCCCGTTCCTACCCCAATTTCAAATAAATTCCTACAATTCAAATAGAGATATCTCAAGCAATTCAAATATTAAGAGAAATTTGGACACATGGGTTTTGTAACCCCAGTCCGTACATCAATGACTTAGGTCCAAGTGTTAGATAACCTAAACTATAATACCACCAAATGTAACACCCTATACCCGACCCAATTGTCGAGCTTGAGTAACAAGATGCTACATAAAACACAACAACTCGTACATATTCACACAGTCTCAGTTAGGAAAAACAATCACCACATCCAAACATTGACAAAGTTTAAAGTCTAAAATACCCAAGGCAATATTAAACATGACTTAACATACCTTAATCTACAATAGAAATAATTTAAAAACAGGCTTAGGGACCATTTGATAAAATTATAAAGAAACTATGTAGGTATCGATATGCCATCATAGATAGCGATATTTTGGAAGATAAGTATCGATACTAGTAAGAAAATTAATACCAAACTAGCATTCTATCAAATTTTAAACGAAAGCATTTTATCGATACAGGGGCAAAGGTATCAAATACCAAATTAAGCTACTAACTTCCTACACATATGAATTAATAAGGAGGTATCGATACTAAATAATTGATTATCGATACCTTAGCACAAAACACTAGAATTAGCAGGAAAACAAGGCATTTATCACAACCATACATATACCAATTCAACATGCATCTATAAATTCAATATTTAACGTAAAAAAACCTAAAATTGTAGTTCAAAGCACAATCAATATTTCCAAGCCAAGACAACCTAATAACATAATATCAATTCATAGTAATCTAAAATCATAACAACCATTTAGAGCATAATAACAATCAACCAAAATGTCTACCACATTGCCTAATTCCATAGTTCAAAGAGTAATAATACCACCTACTTAAATACTAAAGCCTAGCTTGTATCACTTTCTTGGGATTTCTACGTCGCTCACACTGCAAATTCTAAATATTTGTAATAGTTAGAAAGAGTGGGTGAGCTTAAAAAAGCTCAGTGAATGTCAGAATAACCACAAACTAAACACAACATCAAAGGTTAAACAAAAGAATACTACAACACATTCTCAACTATATTCTAACCAAGTCAAAATAACATTTTCACACTTCATGAAATCATAAAACTAGCATATACTCTCACATGCAATTACATTCAACTCATAGATATATTATTCATTTAACAATAATAAATCAAGACTAAATAACGTATTCATGCTTTAGTGATCCAGAAATCTAGCTTATATATTCACATGCAATTTACACACAACATTTCATATATTAATCAATTAATGTTAGTTTGACAACTTGAAAACATGAAACATAAAAGTGGGCTTTATCATCACACATTGGAGACACGGATCTCCATCGCACCAATGACTCAAAAAGTCTAACATATCCCATAAGTGAAACATAGAGTCAAACACTCTCCAGCACACCAATATATCCTAGTGAGTGGAGCTTAGCTCGACATTCCTTTATCCCTCTAATCTATCCCGGGGCCTCAATGCCCAAATCACAAAACAAAAGGGTGAGTACTCATGACCCTATAGCATGCCAACTATATCCAATGATTTTAAGAGATCACAAGGAGAAAATATACGCAAATACATACATTTAATTACTATTTTAATACACATGAACTTTTTCATAATCACCAATTTATATCACAAATTTGTACACAATGCATGCTTACTGAGTTCACATTTGTTTTCATTTTAAGTGCCACAACTATACTCATTGAGCCATCACATATCTGACCACATATGTGCGCATTAAAATCAATTTAGCGCATAAAAGTATTCACACAACCTGTTACATTAGCATCACATTCCACAATTCAACACATACGTACTAACTATTTTATACACACTTTCACTGCACATTTATATCACTAACACAACATCATCACTATTATTCAACATGTTTAATATGCCCACAAGTCACATTATCACAACTTGATACTCAATCCACATCACATAATCACATATTTTACAAATTATACGAGGGGTATAAGAAATCTTACTCTTGGAACTTGAGATAGGGGTTTAGGCTATTCCTAAGCTCCCGATTAACACTATGAATTGTGCTGACAAGAAGTGATTCCAAACACTCACCATTCACACTTTCACCTAGTCGTCGAAAGCTTAAACTAGCCTTTCGCTTTACTCGAAGAAGGTTCTAACAACTCCAAAGCTACACATATAATAATGACACAATAGACAAAATCAAGTCGCAGCTATAACACACCTTAAACAACCAAAAACATTGGTTAAAAGCTAGTTCTTGTTGGAAGTGAAATTTTTAACTAACAAACTTGTAACTCAAATATCTTAATCTTTACTCATTCCCATTACCTATAATCGATTTGAATCATCTAATTATACATATAAGAATACTACCCAATTTTCAAACTACTTAAAACTACATAGATTCATGGTTCCACAATTTCGACATACAATGACCCTTTTTCATGAAAACTTAATAAAACCTTAGAATTCTTTTACCAAACTTTAAAGAAAGTTTAGAAACCTTCTAATCATACCAAAAAAAGTTGAAAAACACTTTGAAAAATTATTTTCATTCAAAATCCTGAATTCCACCATTAACACCCCAAATTTCGACATTTATTCAAAACTTTTGATTTAATAAATAAAAACTCAATTTAAAAGGCTAGATATCATAAAAAAACTAATAAGAAAATTATTACTTACCTTTGTTAAGAGAAAAATGAATGTTTGGTTTAAAAATCCAGAAAACCTACAAGTTGAACTATGGTAAAATCAATGGTGTTTTTGAAGCTTTTTATGGAACTCTAGGGAAGTTTAATGCTTGGGAGATGATAGAAATTAGAGGAATTGTTGTTTGAAAAAAAAAGTGAAGGGTGCTTGGGAAAATCAAGAGACTCCAAAAAAAAGGGTGATGGAAGAAACTATCGTGAGTTTAATGTAGATGGAGGGGAAAATATGGTATTTTTAAAACTTTGGTATATTTGCTTTAAAACCACTTTTAATTTAAACCCTTTTAAAAAATAGTTCTCTTTTCAAAATTGAAATTCTTTCCTACCTTATTTTCAAAAAAAATCATTTGATTTTCAACAAGCTATAGTCGAAAATACTTTTGGGGTACCATAAGTCAAAATTTATGATCTCATTCTGAGCCAAAATCCCTAAATTACTCTCAAAACTACTAGGCCCAATTTTGAGGTGTGACATAAACTACCTTCGATGTCGCGACACAAGCACTGGGTGTTAGGACATTGGTACTGTATGAGAAGAATTATGAGCAATGGGTGTTTTGGTCCATAGAATGAAAATTAACACAAAAATGTTAGCAAACCTAGGGCTATGGACGACGAGCAACCCTAAATCTATAAATAGGCTTATTTCACACTTGGTGGAGGACAATTTTCGTTTTCTTAGTTTTTCCCTGTAATTTAGTTTTTAGTTTTCGGTTCTTTTTAGGCTTTCGATTTACTTTTCAAATCTTTTCATTTGTGTTCTTTGGAGGTCTTGATTTGTAAACGCAATCTGTAACCTCCCAAACTCGGCCTAGACATTATGGCTAGATTGAGAAGGCTACATTAGCCACCAAAATGGCTAAGCTAACTTACGTTACTTTTTTAGACTTTTTTAAAAAAAAACTCATTTTAGAGAAAATCGTAGTTGTACTTTGAGTTAGCTTAAAAGAATTCATTTATTAGGCCGTGTATGTTTAGGATTCATTTTATTGCTGACAGTGTTGTTTTAGAAAAACCATTTGCTTGTCGCTCTTCTTTAAAAAAAAAACTCAAAGTTAAACTAATGCAGCGGAAAAACCATTTTTCAAGTTATTTTGGAAAATTAGTTGCCTTATCGATTTGTTTTTCAAAACCAGTTCATTTGCAATGTGATGGAAACTAGGGAACAATATCAAATTTTACTTAAGCCTGATATAATGCATTATCCGGTTCTTATGCTTGAGTAATTCATGCATGCAAAAATTCCTAAAAGAAAAGTTACCAAGCCACTGATCAGAGATAATTAAAATTTACAAGCCAAAACCAATAAAAACTTAATAATACTTATTAAGATAGTCTGAGGTCCAAGGTGATTCTTCGAATGCCAAGTCCAGTCCTAATTTTGAGGTTTACTTGAAAATTTAAAACACTATTGGGGGTGGGCTTATGAAAAGCTCAGTGTGAGTCGAATAATTATTTAAACTGCCAAAAAATATCAAACACAGTGAAACATATTAGCATTAACAGAAGAAAACAGAACCATCATAGGAATTTCATGTCATTACATAGCCATTATCAAATTTATGTTAAACAGTGTATGAGCATAGGTCATCATTCATTCGATTAACAATCATTAATTTTGATACCATTCAATACAACAAAGTATAATGCATAGCATAAATAAATAACACTAGAATATGTCGTGCACATGATGCAATGCAAAAAGGTTCCAACCCATACCATCCGCTATACACCATGAGTTCCCCAGCCCTTCTGATAAACTCCAAAACATTATGAGCATAGCTCGATGTGGTAAAACCACCGAATATTCAATAATGCAAAAAATCTTCTATATATCAAATAGTACGATACAATCACCAATAACATATAATATGCGATAAAATTGCCAATCCCCTCGGTACTCCAGGTGCAGTGCACTGACTATGAATAATGCGGACTTAATATGCCGTCGGTACTCCATGGAACTCCTCCGTCAACCACAAAATCCCAACCCAATGCATATGCAATATGTCACACAATCTCATACATAATCATATCTCAATACTTTTCAAGTTCATTTGACATGCTCAGTATGTCTTCAACAATCACATACTTTCAGTAAATGGAAGCAATGTTCCAATCATTCAAATTACCATTATGTTGTTATCAATCAATATCGTTCAATTTCACATACTTTACGGATTTTTATTGTGCATAAATAGGACCCTTTTCAGTACACAATATAACAAATATCTCATGCATTTAAATCATACATAAGTTTAATATCTCAACACATTATATCATTCAGCAAAATATTATCATATCTTATAACTCAAATATGCAATTACAAACTCAATCAAACATTCATACTATCGGACTAGCAATTTTGCCAACATGTCAATCTTTTAAGGCTCAAAACATACCTAGTTCGGCCACTCAAAAACAATAATTTGACTACTAAGCTAACCCAATCAGCAATCTAATTTATCAAATATAACATGATACTTAACATTTTCAAACAATTTTATGAGTTTAGGACCCACACATTATTTTTCGCTTCCCTACAGTGCACTAGCGAATCTTCCAATTTTCCTTAATAACTCCTTAAATGAACCTAAACCAAAATTCAGTACGAATTCAATCAATTTACCATTAAACCAGCCCCCAAACACCCACTTATGAGTTCAAACCAATCATTGAAATTATAACTATTTTATGAATCCAAACTAGTTAGATTCCTTACATTGTATCGATGCAAACCGTATGTACAATTGTTCTTCACCTTTACGGATGATTTGAGGCATTTGGGTTAGCAAATAATTCAATAATATATTTGAAAATAAGTATCTAAATAATTATTAAATTCCTTAATTTAATCAAATCATAACCTTTACCCAACAACTATAGAAATAACAAACTAGTTACCCTTAATTGATCTTATGTTTCATGATTTGTGAAATTCGAATGGCCAATCGATCAAGAATGTTTTTCCCTAATTGAAATGGGTTTAAAATCTAATTAGGAGAGTTAAATAACTCAAATTAATGTTGGAAAAATATAGGTAAGAACCAAGAAACAAAACAGCCCATTTTCTTGCCCATAGGTGCACGCACCACCACTCGTGGTGGCTGAAATTGGGGCTGAAATTTAAAATGGTTTGAGATCTCATTAAATTCTAGAAAAATAATTTTTAAATAATTTAAAATCCCCCAAATTCCATATCTATAAATTTAGGTTCTAAATGGACAAGATTAATTAAGAAATTGAAGAGAGAATAGACCTTCCCCAAGCTAATTGAGAGAAACGGCAATGGCACTTTCTTGGCAATGTTCAGGATCGATCTTGGAATTCTAGATTTTAGATTTGGGGCTGATTTTAATGAGGAAAAATGGCAACAATATGGAGGAGAATATGTTAACAAATATTGTGTCAAAAATAAAAATAAAAAGAGAAGAAAGAGATAGTAAAACTGGTGTAGATGACGACAACAATGGGAAAAAGAAAGAAAATTGAAGAGAAAAGAGGAGAGGAAGAGGGTGAATGGCTTGGGTAGGTAAATTTTGAATTAAAGCTGAAAAATACAATAAAAATTTATATTTATACTTAGGGTTCAAGGGTATGGATGGCACATACATTAAAAAAATAAAGGATTTTGCAAAATTTAATTATTTCGTAAGGAAAGGGATTCAAACTTGGGACGTCATTTAATTTCCATGCTTTCTGATATTTCTTTTATTCCTCATTCTTGAAATAATTTTGCAATATTTATTTTAGAAACGAGGCATGTTGCATACTAGGGTTTAAAGCAAAATTTTTAAAATAATAAAAATGGTGAGAGAGAAGGGATTTGAACCTAGGTTTTAAGGAACATTTTTCTAACACTTAGCCAACAAACCAATACCTCATTTCTTTCCTAAAATTGTATAGATAAATTTCAAAAATTAAGGCATGACCACTCTCTCTCAATTCACAAACTTGATTCTACTAACCCTTGATTTTTGGGATGTTACACGATCAAAAGCTAGTGGATTTCTACACATCGTCAATCAAATACAATCAGGATTCTCTAAAATTTATTCTTAAAGAATATATTTATTATTAATTTTATAATGTTTACGGATTCCATGAGGAACTAATCCTGTTATGGGGGGTTAGTGAGTGTAGGTGTAATTAACTAATTGTTATGTATGGTTTTCTTTGTAGATCAACTATTTGGGAGAGGAAGAACTTAAACCCTAGACTTAATGACCCTAGGAAGTCATCTAGGAGGGAATTAACCCAAAATTGGTATTGCCTATCCATGAACCTCTTATCCCAAATCGGTCTAGATTGTGAGGTCGACAGATAAGTTGTTCTTTTCGACTTATTGTTTTAGTGGAAGATCGAGACGTCATGCTAGGATAACAACTAGTTGATTGAGTAGAAACCTAAAATAGGAATTAGTTATGATCATTGGAGCGAGCTAATCTCCCATGACTAGAATTGGTTGAGTTTAAATATTAGGTTTTCTTTTGTCACTATTTTCTGCATGTCATTTCTTTCCTTATATTTATAGATAATTTCTCTATTTTATGTTTATCGTAATATAGTTTATTTAAAGTACTAAATAGATCTATTTTCGTTTAGGTTAATATTAATTTAGTACTCACCTACTTCATTGTAACAATATTACAAACTGACCCGTATACTTGCAAACACCACCTCAATATTATTTTTAGTTGCAGAAAATAACACTCTGGGCGTCAATACTGTAACAGCTCAATTTTCAGTGGTGACAGAATAGTGGTTTGGGAGCACAAATTTCTATCGTGTCAACTCGTAAATATTATTTTTTGAATATTTATAGAGTCATTAGAGTTGTATTAAAATTTGGTTAAAAAATTTTAACGTTTAGATAGTTAATTGAAGAAAAAAGACTAAATTGAAAAAGGTGCAAAAGTTAGTAATTATTACAATTAAGTGATCAAATTGCTTAGTTAATAGTTTAGAATGGATTTAAGTAGCAATTATGCTATAATTAACATGGTGGGATGGCATATTGGTTGAAAATGATAAAATAATATAATTTCAATGGCAATTTTGTAATTAAATGGAAAAGTAAAACAAATTATTGAAAGATTAAAACATTTTATCTTCATTCTTCTTCTTCAATTGATCGAATACCATAGCTAGGGAGGAAATTTTTGGTTTTGCTTTGTTCCTTTACATGTGAGTATAATTTATACCTATTTCTTGTAATTTTTATGTTTTTGAGATCGTTGCAACTAGGTCCAACTAGCCCGTACCTTCGTTTTTTAATTTGTTAAAAATTTTAGAAGTTTCCATTGATGAATCTTGAGTGTTTTCGATGATATCTATGTATTTAAAGCTTTGGTTGTGTTGTTTGGTGATTTTGTGAAGTGATTTTTGTTGGATTTTGA
Organism: Gossypium hirsutum; assembly: GCF_007990345.1. NCBI lineage: Eukaryota > Viridiplantae > Streptophyta > Magnoliopsida > Malvales > Malvaceae > Gossypium > Gossypium hirsutum. The sequence continues at coordinate 18,416,028 of NC_053436.1, forward strand.
TTTTAGGATTAAATTATAAAAATGTCAAAAATTTAGGGTTTGATAGTGAATTTGATGTTTATTAGGGATTTTTTAAGGGCCTGGTATATTCGATTGAAATATTAACTTGTGAAAAATGGTTAATTGATGATTTTCAGGTTAATGGACTAAATTGCAAAAGTTGTAAAAGTTAGGGGTAATTGTGTAAATTTAAAAAATAAAAGGTATAAAATGTAAAATGAATTGGAAGGTGAAATGTAAGCTAATAATTGAGAAATTTTACATTTTAGATCAAGACCAGTTGATACTCATGCAAAAGAAAAAATTACGGAATAGTCCTGAACTTCTGCAACTATTACGATTCAATCCAGGTAAGTTCGTACAACTTATAACTTAACAACTATATGGAATGTCTGTTGATATTATGTAATATGATAAATATATTTGATTATAAATTATGTAAAGTTATTTGAGGAAAAATTGTTGAAATTCTATACTTGGATCAGATTGAACGTAGGATAGAGAAAAGTCGAGATATAGTTTGTTATAGGGGAATAGAGTGGATATTTTTATGGAGTTATATTTATATGTTTTTTGAGTAGACCGAGGTTCAGCATTTGTTGCAAACTCTCGTGTTATACTCTCTATTTTGGTGTGTTTCAATTGGACTAGCTCTTCAGAGCCATTGGTGTGTTTTAGATGGATTAGCTCTTACGAGCATCTGGTGTGTTTTGAATGGATTAGCTCTTATGAGCATCTGGAGTTTGTTTGGTTAGAATATCGATGTACTCTTATCTGTAAGTCATTCATCAGATTGTAAATCTCAATAAGTTAACTTGTTTAGTGATTTTTTATGGTTTTCTCATGTATTTGAGTTTTGAATTGAATTTTACGATTCACTGTTGAGATTGTGCATGACAGAGAGCACATATGGTATTATTGTTATTTGAATTCTTGTACTTACTTCAATAAGATTTATTGTTTTAGCATGTTGAACTTACTAAGCTTCAATGAGCTTACTTGTGTTATTTTCTATTCTTGTAGATACTTTGAAGGTCGGATGGTCGGATCAACACCCAAGTCACACTATCCACTCATTCTCAGTAGTTTTTGGAACATTCATTTTGGATTATATGGCATGTAATAGGCTTGTATTTCATTACTATTGTTTTGGATATGTAAAATGTTAAGTATGATCTTAAGTGCAATAATTAACTTATATGATATATATGAGAATGAGGTAAGATGTTTTAATGCAAATATAAATAATATGTGTTAATGCAATATTGTGTTTGAGGTGCCTAAGATAGGTACATTGGTTAGGTGTTAGATTTTGTGAATTGGTAAGTTGTGATTGATGGTTCACTTTGATGTATAATTGTATATACTTGTCGTATAAATAAAGATACATTGGTTAGGCACCTAGGATGTTCATTGGCATGTTTTTGGCTCGTTTAATGTCAATTTGAATAGGTCTTTTGGTTGGTAAATGGATTACTTAGAGTCCAAGTAAGCTTGAAATGGTAAACTTGTTGTTTAAGGTTCATTTTGGGTCTACACGGCCTAAGACACGGGCGTGTAACAAGGCTGTGTGACCCTACTAAGAGAGTTACATGGGTGAGGACACGAGCTGAGACACAACCGTGTGTCCCTAGTTCGATTGTTACACAACCTGAGACACGAGCGTGTGTCTCAGCCATATGAGGCACGTGTCCTGGCCACACGGTCGTGTGACCCTTATTTTACAAATTTTACATCTTTTTCCTAAACTTTCCAAACTGTTTCAAATTGGTCCCAAATTGTTTCTAAGTTATTTTTAGGGCCTCGAAGGCTTGATTTAGTGACAATATGCATGTGTACGAATATTTTATGATTTAATTATAATATTGAATGAAAATATGTTTAAATGGTTCTGATTGTTTAGTATTACTCCGTACCCTAATCCAGCGATGGGGACAGGTTTAGGATGTTACAAGTACGTCCGGAGGCGGTCAAGTTGTTGGCACCTTTGTTGGAGAAGAAATGCTACAAAATTGATTTTAATTTTTATGTTTTATAAAATAATTAGGAAATCTATATATTATAGATACGATCTTTAATTCTTTGTACTTGCTTATTTGCTTTATATTACTAACACTTTTCTTTCTTCAAAAGATCTAAGCACACACCTTTAAAAGAGAAAGGAGACCTATAGCAATAGCTACTGAAACCAATTCAAACAGTACCATGGATGACTTTGATTACATGTGGTCTGATGATGAAGCCAATTATGATGATGAAATCTATGAAGGAGTCTATGAAGAATGGGAGATTCAAGAGAATCAAAGGCTAATAATGATAGCGCTAAGTCAATTGAGAGGCGAAGTTTCAACATATCTACAAGACAATAACAAGGACCTAGACATAGACATAACAAATCACAAGTTCGATCAAACTCAGGAAAAAAGATGGAAAGGAAAACCTAATAGGTACAGTACCTCAGGAAGGCGAAATCTTGAGTAGCAAGGCACCCTTGATTTGGGAAGACAACCAAGAAGAATTAGAGGAAATAATGTTGCAAAAAGATGCTTAAGTTGAGAAAGAAGCAATAAAGGAGATGACAGTCGAATACAATAATGAGTCAAGTGCTAAATTTGCCCTTCTGACGACATCAGGTCCATCAAAATGGAAGACCAAGCCTATAAAAGAAAGTGAGGAAGAACATGAAGAAAAGGACCCTTTCAACCCTCATATATTTTGTAAAATGATAATCCTCAATTAGACACCTTAAAAATTTGAAAATCTAGGGATTTTCACACTGTTAATAAAGATAGGGAAGGTATATTTTGATAGAATTGCATGTAACTTATGAGCTATTTGTAATCAACCAATATTATCAATAAATATAGAAATAAGGTTGAAAGAATTAAGAAGTACTCACTTTCTATTAAAGCCACCTGACAAAATTGTAGCTCAATTGAAAGGTATGTTTAAAAATGTGTGGAACAAACAATGCAACTACATGATATACGATGACACTATAACCTTAGCCTCTGAGGTAAATTTCAAAAAATCCTTTCTGCTGCATGAATTATTTGTAGACCCTATTTGAATTATGAATGATTATGAAAAAAGGGAAATCAAGGGAAAAAGTGAAAAATATTACGATGATATTCTACAGAGTCAAGGTTATAAGAAATATTTAGGGTCATTAGGTCATAATCTGTTCATAAATGTGGCTAATTACTTTGATTTGTGAAAGGTATTCTTAGTGATAAATGTAGGACGAAAGACAAGCTTTAAGTAGTGTGAAAAATGAATAAAAGTAGAATGGCACGACAGATGCTAGACTAATACAAACAAAAATGAAACCAAAGAATCGTCCACGTGTACACTGATAGAGCTGACGGAAAAATCTAACAGAAAAACTTAACACTTTTGAACTAAATTAAAATTTTATGTATATTATTGTATTTTTAACTAAAAATTAGTTTATAATCTAGTTTTTATTCAAATTATTGCTTACTATAAACTGAAACACTTACAGAACTGAGAATCGATGCTAAAACCGATTCGATGTCACAACATGGCACCTCCGTACCGCAACACTAAGGACAGAATCAACAAATCGACAAAATTTGTTCAATGTAGCGCCATGGCACCTCTGTGTCGTGACATAGAAGCCTGTATACCCCTAGACTCAAAAGTTTTAAGGTGCATCATGGCATCGAACCCCGATGTCATGACACCAACATATTGTCAGAGGTGTTGTGACATAGAACCCCTTTGTCATGACATCGTTACAATTTTCTATAGGGTCGACCCAACCCATTGCGTAACCCACCATTTTTAAACCTATTTTTAACCCATTATATAGCTTTAAATCACACAAAGCTTAACCTTAAATCATACTTAAAACCTATCTAAACTCTTTTAAACTCATCCTCTCTTAAAAACACATAAACCGTGACCCCTCTTTGCTTTGAAATTCCTAATTTTTCAAATATCTTCTCTTCTCTTGGTGTTTTACTTGGTGAAGAAATTTTAGCAACACATCAGCAAAGCAACATTGATATGGTTCTATGAGGAATCTAACACGAACAAATTGAGGTTAAAGGTTTCTAATTCATTTTACTGTTTCATTGTATATTGCCTGATTTTTGTTAGTTTCATTATCAAACCTTTTCAAAATTTCAAACCTGTTTGTTAAAATATGGAGTTTTGACATGCGTATGACATCATTTCCTTTATGTCGGTTTTACAAAATTCTCCATGCTTCCTAAGGATATTCATATTGAGAGATTATTGTAATATCTTTTCTCACTCTCAAATGTTTGTATTTAGAGCTTCAATTTTCAAACACACATATATATACTAGAGATGTAACACCCGAAACTCGGTCTAGACGTTATGGCCGAATCTAGCGATGTCACTTAGAATGGGATTTGAAATCGAATCAAGTTAAAACTGTTTCTGTTTATTAGCTTCGATTTGTCTCTCGTCAATTTTAAAATTATTTGCCTGTTAATTTGATTCGTTGGTAAACATATTCCATAGCGGAAGCTTTTAAAATCGTGATATTTTAAAAAAACCGTTTGCATTTAGGAAAACATTATTTTTTAATAAAACCAAATTTCCATTGAGTTTTGTAGTTTAAAAGTCCATGAAAACAGTTAAAATCCAAAATAAAGACAAATAGTCCAAAAGTCCCAAATTACATCAAAAACAGGAAATAAAAACCAAAAATGAATTTAAAGCAGTTCAATATATATGTGGTCACTGTTGAGTCCTCCACCACACCGATCCGTCTAAGTCTGGGGATTACCTGTACAGATAAAATAGAAAGGGGTGAGTTTATGTAAACTCAGTGTGTAATCCCCACAAAAGACATGCATACAGTCAAACAACGGTTATCAATCAAATGTAGTCTGAGACCTAAGCCCATTACAGATTCAGATACCATTTAGGCCTTAGTCCATTCAAATACAGTTTCAAGTATAAATTAGGGCCTTAGCCCATCTCAGATACAATATGCATACAGTAGTAGAAAATCTGTATCCAGCCCACCAGTCTCTACACACTATCTCCGACCATCCCTACATACCATGTGGGGTTTAAAACACCTACCCAGCCCTACACACCAAGTCATACCGAATGCAGCACATATCAGTAATATTTCAGCTGAGCTGCCAGATAATAGGCAAGAAAGCCTTTCAATACACTTCCTCCAGTAATCAATCATCCTACCCCAATGCAGATACAACTAAACATGCTCAATGCAGACATACAGAAATACATGCTCACATGCTAGAATTCAGTTATCAGTCATACATACAGATCAGTAAACATGCATAAATTTTAACATTCTTAATACATAAATTATATATTTAGGTCACACGATTTAGGGTCTAAATAGCGCTTACCGACCCTACAGTAGGTTCACAGTCGACTTGGGCGACCTATGTAACCCTAGAAAACATTGTAGCTAAATGGGCCCACGCGCCCATGTGGCTTGCCTATGTGGACTACCTATGTGAACCCACACGACCTAATTTGATCAAGCCCGTGTGTCGCATACGGCCTACCTGGCCATCACACGGCTGTGTTCTGCGCATGGCCTGGCCTTCATCGATCATACGGTCGTGTTGTCACACACGGCCTACCACACAAGCGACCACATGCCCGTGTGGAGTCGGCAGTTTGTGGTTTTGGCTTTTGTTGAATCCCATTTTTGCATTTTTAGGTACACACCTGGTAAAATTATGGTGCGAAATCAATCCTGAGGCCTTTGAAACCTAACACATAGCATTCAGATGCCTAATTAGTAATCAATTATGAATTGATACATAAACCCGAAATAACTTCAAGACTTACTGACGACACAAATAGTTCCTAGCATGATTTAGGCTATCAGAAAAAACCTTCACCAATCACCACCTTCTCCTAAACCAAAAATATGCAAAAGTCAGTCCCTTAACAAACCTATTAAAACACCAACTCCAACGATTAAGGCTCACCCCTCGAGTTGAAAAGCCATACTTCAGATATGAAGATCCCACTTACCAGAAGAATGTGTAACACCAAACTAACAAGTGGTAGAAATGCAATCCAAAAAGAACATAATCAAAGAAGAAAAAGAAGAAAACAAAGATAAGGTAGAAAACAAAAACTAACGCTGAAAATTCTTGGGGAGAGAGAGAAAAATAAAATTTGAATAAACAGAGATAATCCCCAAATTCTCTACAGATCCCTTATTTTCGTCCCACTAACTCCCACTTCCAGGATAACTGAAACTCTTCCAGGCAACAGAATAAAATTAATACCCATGCTAACTCAGGGATTCAAACTCAAGACCCCAACACACCAACTCCCTTACCACTCGAACCAGTTGGCTCATTCTAATATTGAATTACAAATAATTTAATATAAGCCCACTGAATAGAGATAAGGCTTAATTCCAAAAATAACCAAAATTTGCCCAAGCTAGGGCTTGAACCTGGGGCCTCTCACACATACCCAGAACACTTAACCACTGAAGCAGATACACAAATGTGTCATATTTTCACAAAACCAAAAATAAGAATTTTAGGGCGTTACAAGAGATTCATTGTTAGTTTGCTCATATTCTCTTTGTTGTAAAGAGCATACTTAAGCTTTCTAAGGTATAAAACCTTAAGTAGGTTATGAAAGGTTTCTATTTGAGCCACTAAAGCTAGAGGGTTTTAGTTAAGCCATAAAACCTAAGGGGAATGTTCTATCTTAGCCTTGAGAAAAAGATAGGGATTGTAAAGCTTATACCTTTTCCTTGGAAGGCAATAATTCAAGTATAGTGAATTGGGAAATCCTTGGTTGAGGTATACCAAGTGGAGGTAGACAATTGGGGTTGAACCACTATAAAATGAATTGTTCAAGCTTTTCTTCCCTTTCCTCATCATTTAGAAAAGTTTGCAAAGTGTTTTAAAATACTAATTCACTCCCTCTTGGTATTTTCGGCCCTAACACATGTCTTTTGTTTTAATTATAAATATTTAGGTTTACTGGATATTGGATATGTATTCAATTGCCTATAATATTTTTTTTCCAATTGGAATAGTTAAATCCATAATTTTTTAATTCATTCTAATACTTGTGGTGAACATCATAGTTAGATATAAGCTAGGTATGCATTCTATATTGTGTGAGCATGTAATCTAACTTAAATAAACTCAGATTGTCTGTGTTTGTTGATTAGAATTAGATCTCTCTTGTTCTTAATGATATCAGTAAGCTACATCTTAGGCGTAAAGTTATAGTGTTTTTATTTATAAACGAAATAATTTCAGTAGGCTTCCTCTTGGTTATTGAAATGGTAAGGAGAGATTGGTTGCTAGGAGTGAAGTTGACAACTATAACTAATTTACTAAAGAACATTGAAATTATAATTACATCAATATCAATCTAGTGAATTAAAATGAAAATTTTACCTTTGACTAGACTTTTATCATTTGACTAGACTTTTATCATATTAATTTTATTTAATTTTATTTTGTGATTTTCTTTCATAGTTTTAATTTTAATTTTACTTTTTAATTTCAAACCCCTTTTTATTTTTATTTTATTTTTACTAAATACATGAAATCATCATCAATCTCTGTGGATTTGACTTTACTCACCGTTAACTACAAATTTGTGAATTTAAAGCAGATTTTGAGGTATAAGTTATGTGCATGGATGTAGTGACTAAGGGAGTGAGTACTCCTTCAAGCACTCCGATAAACAAGAATAAGTAGGAGACGCCAAGGTTGTTTACACAATTCGGTTACCCTATATTTGCGGAGCCTAGCTCAATTGAGAAATATCCACTATCTTCAATACTTACAACAAGTGATCTTTAATATATCACACACCCTAACAATTTCCTCACTTTTGCACATTGAAGATTGATACTCTCACCACTAAATTCACCCAATGTGAACTTACGAGGTAAAACCACAACAGAAAAGTTTTACTATCAAAATGCACTCATAAAATAAAATGCCTCACAAGGACAAATTAGGTACTCAGTCTCTCTGTACAATAACTTATACAAGTCTCTCAATTATATAGAATATTTCAAGACTTGCTAACATAAAGAAGATCTATCATAATCCCTATAAACAATAATAAAATAACTTGAATACAATAAAATAAAAATAAAAAAGATAAACTTGGGCTCTTGCCAACTAAGAACGTAATGTTCCAATCCAATCTAATACCCACGATCCAAGGGATTAGATAAGGGTGATCTAATCTAATTCAATCTTCCAAATATGTTTCCATGAGTGATATGATATTCATTGACAGGGTAGATAATTCCACATAATTTTTCCATGATCATAGATAAGCGAATAGTATGGCGGATGATTTAGTGAAGACAAGTGTTCATTGTTCTTGTATGTTCAAGGCATGGTGGTAATTTTCTATTATTTTTTTGCTCTATTTTTTTCATTTGTGTTGCTTGAAGCTTTGTTTTGTCCTTGTTTTCTATTATGTACTATTGGTTTGTTGCCCTTGTTGTTGTCTTGCAAGTTGACTTTTGTTTGTTTGCTGTACTTTGCCTTCCATTTTCTAATAAAATGATTTATTCTTAGACAAAAAAAAAAGAAATTGATTAAATTAAAATAATTATTATAAACACAATTTAACAAAAATAAATTATTAAAAAGTACTTATTGCTTCATATTTTATCATTAGTATGATTTATAAAACAAAATTTAACCATAGAAGATTATTTTTTATATAATTTTCTTCCTTATATTTTATTTATAACATAAAATATCGGTATCTTTTGTATCATATTTTATATCTTATTTACATTTATTCCTATAATATCATTTATTAATTTTAATATTTTTAACATTGAAATATCATGTTTATATTTATTTATCATATCATTAATAAAATTAATAAAAAAATTATAATATATATTAATATATATTAATTAATACATATAATTAACTCGTACATCGCATGAATAAGAATAAAAATTATTTTAATTGGTTAATAAATTATGGATGAATATTATATCTCATTAACATCAATTAAATTATTATATTTGCATCTAATCAAAATTTTATATATTATATAAATTATTTTATTAAATAATGTTTGTATTGTTGTTTTTATTATTTAAAGCATAAACTAAGATATCCTTTAAATACAATGCACGTTCATTACTATTAGTATGTTTAAAAAGGTGTAAATTTATGTGTTGTAAATTTACAATCACAAACATGTAGCAATTTTAGAAGCTTTCATACCTCACCTTGGCCTTTTGTGAATAAGAAATGATGTTAATTAAGGTATGTTGACCTTTAATGCAAATGTTGGAATTGCCTGTAATTTGGGTTTTTGCAGCCATTTTATTTATCATCAATTGAGTTTTAGACATCGCTAGATGTGGAAATATACCACTGAGATTCCATTATCATTGATGAAACTGCTCTAATTATTTACTAAGATGAAAAGATTTTTCATCTAGACTTCTGAATCCAGATGAAGTGCAATGACAGACAAAGCAGACATTATTCTGCATGCGCCATATGATTGATACGGTTAAAGATACATTAAGACAAAACTGAAAATCATTTGGGAAGAACAGATGACAACTTATATCATCATGCATGGTCTACTCAAAAACATACCAGAACCGATGTTGCTCCAGAATAACCTAAAGTAGTCAGTCTATTTTTTCTTGAAAACATCCGTTGAATTTTTCTTGAAAATGATTGGAATGTAATGAAACTAAGGCAGCATTCATTGGTATTCAATAGGATTACCTTCTATTGTTTTTTCTTTTCTTGATAGCTTATTTAATAAGGAATGTCTGATCCTTGATTGCTATATTTTTGTGGAGTTTCACTGCAGCTACACGACTATGATTATATTGATGAAGAAACAGAATTAAACCATCCTCCTGCCTTCCTGCATCACCTTCTAGGGCAAGTTTTTATCCCATTGATCCACGTTCTAGACCTTATGGAAGACGGGAAGCTTAAGAAGCTTGTGACAGTTGATGCGAACGCAGGGCTCTTTGTTTGGACATCACAGAGCCGAAATTCTTCTACCTGTGGAACTGCTGATTCTTTGAACGGCAAAAAGCCTTAATTCTAGAAATCCTGATGCATGGTATACCATGTAAACATGATAATACGAGTAAGTTGAAGACAGAAGATTATATATCCGCGCCAACCTTGCCTTCATATGTTCAGCTTTGTAATCAGTGTCAGATGCCAGCCAGAGTTCCCCCAAACACTTCAGTAGGTCATCGGAGACCTCCCTTTTAACAAGGCTCTGAGAAGAGAAGAGCAGACCCCATAACCCCAGTGAAGTGATCAGGGGAACTCAAGAGGACAGATGACTCTGTATTTCTCCTTTGTGGTTAGATGCTTAGGCAATAGGAAGCCAACCTACCAATTTATAGGTGAAGGCTCTGCTAGCCAAGTAATTGTGAGTTTGTGACCCTTCAACAGATCGGATCGGCATTAGATATGAAACAAATCCACACATGGCAATACTGAAACTGAATCCAGCCAGAATTATGGCATTTGGGGACAAGAGATGAGGAGATAGAGAACATTATTGACGTGATTGGACATGAGCTCTCCCCACACCTTTTCCATGCTTCTATCCTTGTCATAGTTCAGAAAGTGCTATATGCATTGCCCTTAATAACTTTGACATATCTGCCATTAACACGTGTATGAATGTTTTTGAGAAGGAATTACACCAAATGGTCCATTGTGAATACCAGATTTCAACTAGCAGCTGCTTAGAGACCATGTGGGGTGAAGAAAATGACGGATAGAGAATAAAAGTATATACGGCCAGAATTTTATGCAACTCAAGAACTCTAAAATCGTTAGTAAGGATTCATCTGGTCTGTTATTGCGTCTAGATTAACTTTTCACATGGGAATAAAAGTATATATGGCCAGCAATAATAAAGAAAATTGCCAGATTCTTACATAATAATTGAGGTTAATCAGCATGAAACAATCAGGATCAGTTACTGAAAATAATCTTCCTTGATTAAATTTGTAGGGAATTTTGCTTTTTTATCAGTTGTATCATAGTTCATGGCTAACTAGCAATCCTTGATAGCTTTTCTAGAAGGGTTAGGCTATTGTCAGAATATCATTTCAGCTATGTCTCGTATGTATTGCTGATGCTACAAGAGATTGCACTAAATAAAATTTCTCAAGTCCAAATTAATGTTGCCATCATGAGGCATGGTGTCTCGTACTTGAAAAACGGTTTCCTTTTTTTTCATATGAAAAGTGAAAAGAAAAGGTTGGAATGGACAGACCTTTAACATGAAAGAGTTGGGGAATCCAAAAGGTCTTTTGTCCACTTGTTACTATTATTCTCTTCTCTTCTATCGCTGCTATACCCCTTTATTTATTTTCCCTCAAATATTGGGCAGGTTCAATTCCAACAACATCAAAGCTATCATTTACCCCACCTGTGGATCACCATTTCAAACTGTGCACCTTTGCCTATTTATATACCGAACCCTCGGTGCATAAATATACCAAGAAAGTGTAGCATAGCGTGAGAAAGGGAAAGTCAGCTGTTCCCTGGAGTTCCTCTGATCACTTCATTGGGGCTATTTTACGACACTTGACACAGGGAATTTGGTCCTACTGAAGTGTTTGGGGGAACTCTGGTAGACAGTGGACACTGTACAACGGCAGCAGCAGCAGCAGCAAAAGTTGTTGGAGGCTTATTTCATGTCTAGGCAAAGCTTTCCTAGTACCATGTAAATTTCCTCACCCATTTAATTCAATGCTGTTTGATGAAACCGTGTCTTTCACTCATTTTCATGTATCATTTTAAACATCATATTTGGTTTCATATTGCATCACTGTAGACATCATATCTGGTTTCCTTTTGCATCATTTGGTTTTATTCTTATTCTAATGTTTTCCTCATACTCATTTTTCCTATTTGCATAACTATCATCTACAGCTCCAACAATGCCAACATTCATAATAAAATTTACTATCAGTTTTTCTTGGTAAAATAACCACTCTTTTAAATCCATTTACAAAAGTTATCAAATAATTAAAATAGCTTCAGTGAGAAACAAATGAAAAAACGTGAAATAAACAAAGTTCATATCTAAGCCTAATTGGTTGGCATTTCAAACCGGCAAATAGGGCAATAATGGCCAGGCCTCAACCACTTCTCGATGCAATCACCATGAAAAGTATGACAACAAGGCATCCGAAAAGCATCAAACCCAACCTCGAGCTCCTCCAAACATATCATGCAGTCTTCTTCATCTCCAGCTTCTATTCTTACCGTCTTCAGCATCTCCTTAACCAAGGACTCTTTAGCCGGAACCATGCCGTAATTAACGTTTTCAAACTCTGATTCTGATTCAGCCAAAGCTCTTCCCATCAAAATCCCATCATTGTAATGATCCAAAATGGATGTCTGTATCACTGATCGTAAAGGCAACACTTTACAATTAATTCCGCTGCTAAGCACCCAATGTGACATTCTTCGTCCACGTTGGAGAATTTCATGAATGAAGCTGTGATAACCAACACAGGCTGTGTTGATTCGGAGTCTTGTAAACGTGGGAAACAGAATTTGGTGAAGCAGGTACTCGTTTTCAACAATGTTGAGCTTGAAACGGAAGGTTTGTCTCAAGGACAAAGGGTCGTCGGTGGTGGTGTAGATGTTTGCTAGGCAATCATGGTGACTGATATCAAAACGAAGTCAATGCTTAATTGAAAATTCATAAAACGGGGAGCAATATCACGAGTTTGTGGGATGATCTTATTTTGAAAAGTACGGTGGTGAAAGATAGCATACTCGTTTGGAGTCGAAGCCATTAGGAAGTTGAGAAAAAGAAATGTTTATACCAAGAGCCCACAATCATTTGAGGTTTACAATGCCAATTCTCATAATCGTATTTATAAGTAGACAATGGCGGTGTAAAGTATGGAGTAGAAATAGGTCAATATAATTTGACTAAATTATAAATCTACTAGGAGTCAGAAACCTACAAGTAAGAGGAGTCAATACTTCTGTGGATTTACTACTTATTACAATTATTTTTGTTTTAATACATTTTTCCTAAAAAAATACTAATTTTTCTACTTTACAAATAAAATTACGTGAATAATATGATAGCAAAAATGTGAATTTTTATTTTAAATTCTACCATTAATCTTTATACTATGCATAAATTATTATTATTTTTTATGTTTTTAAAAATTTAAAATTTTAACCTTTACACAAATGATAATCATTAAATTCATTAAACTAAATTATACTATTTCAAAATCTTATATAATAACGAGTTTTTAAAGAAAGCTAATGATAATTTGAACTTTATTAATAATGGTAAATCTTCTATAAATTATTTAGTTAATTAATTGAACACAAGTTGGTCAAATAGCGAGAATATGTCAAGTTACCCAAACACGAAGGTAATGTACTCAAATGATAGTTTCTAAATTCGCTAAATTAAATTATTTTATTTTTAAAATTTTATACAACAAATATATTATCACAATGTAATGACATGTGTATTTATTATTTTCACTTAATGCTCATAAAAAACCAGTCATTTTAATTAATTTAATAGTTACCATTTCATTTATAACTGAACTTTCAAAATCCAAATATTATAAGGACTAAAAATAATTAAATTGAAAAATAGTAATTATATACTTACCTTACACATGGTACACAACTAATAGTAAAATTTGACCTAAGAGATTTAATAAATACCATTTGGGTTACAATTGAAATATTTATACTCGAAAAGTGCAAAGACTAAATCCACAACTTACGAGTCACATTAACTTTAGAAGAAACAAAATTAAAAAGTGCACTAATCACACCATAAAAGAAACAACCATCCTTAGTTTATCCCTTTTCTTGTTTCTCCTGCAATGTCGTATTTTCTTTGTATACCTCATCGGAGTTAGATTTATTAAGAACACACCAATTTAGCCTCTTCATTCTTGACAAACATCTTTTCAAAGTTCTTCATTGTAATGACTTATTTTCAGTGGTGTCAGAAACGATAATTTCGAGACTGTAATTCTGGTAAGCAAGTCAGTATTTTATTACTTTATTAATGTTTATGAAGTTTGATGAGGCTCGTATTAAAAATTGGTTAAGTTATATTGACGTTTGGATAGTTAAATAAGTTAAAGGATTAAATTGCAAAAGCTTAAAAAGTGAGTTCCAAAAGTTAATAGTATTAAGTAGTTAGGAATTAGAGAGTTGATGGACTTAATTGGCAAATTAGCTAATGTTAAAATTAGTGGCCTGTTTTGAAGTTTGTTTTAAGTGGTTTTATGGCTAAAATTACAAAGTAAAAATAAGAAGAAGAATAAAACATTATGGGGCCACTATCATCTTCCTCATATTTCTTTCTCATTCCAACCAAAACACCATTGTTATAGTTAAGGGAGTTTCGGTTTTGTCATTTCTCATTCCATGTAAGTGATATCTTAATTGTTTCTTAATAAATTTTATGTTTTTGTGTTAGTTGAGTTGAAATCTATCTTGTTCGGGTATTAATTTCTAAAATTAGTGAAGTTGAGAAAGTATACTCATAATGTTTTTTGAAGCTTTCTACTTGAAAGAGTTTTCCTTGGGTGCTTGATGTTGATTTTGTGTTATTTTATAGAGTAAAATTTTATAAATTGAGAAATTTGGGATTTAATTGAGTAGTTTATAATATGAGAAAGATTTGTTATAAATTTATGGGGCCACTATCATCTTCCTCATATTTCTTTCTTATTCCAACTGAAACACCATTGTTATAGCTAAAGGAGTTTCGGTTTTGTCATTTCTCATTGCACGTAAGTGATATCTTAATTGTTTCTTAATAAATTTTATGTTTTTGTGTTAGTTGAGTTGAAATATATCTTGTTCGGGTGTTAATTTGTAAAATTAGTGAAGTTGAGAAAGTATATCATAATGTTTTTTGAAGCTTTCTACTTGAAAGAGTTTTCCTTGAGTGCTTGATGTTGATTTTGTGCTATTTTATAGAGTAAAATTTTATAAATTTATAAATTTTGGATTTAATTGAGTAGTTTATAATATGAGAAGGATTTGTTATAAATTTAAGGATATATAGGTTGCATAATAAGGGTAAGTATTCGGCAATGTTGGGGTTATGTATTAATTGTGGAATTGACTTGTTTATTTTATGGATTAAATTGTATGGAGTGTAAATTTTTAGGGGTAAATGAGTAAAATTGAAAATAAGGAATTATGCGTACTGAATTGAATTAATATATGAGATTAAATTAATTTTTGATGTTAAGGATTGAGTTGAGTATTGACCAATTTATTAGGAATTAAATGTGGAGATATGACTTTATGATAGATTGTCTAAATTGAATTATTGTAGTTTTGAATTAGTTAATTGAATTAGATTATGGTATTTAGATCAAGAAATGACCAAAGCGGTCGTTAACCGAGGGAAGGAGAAATTTGTCGATTAATCCATCTTGTTCACCGAAAACTATTGTAAATTCGGTAAGTTCGTAGTTTTAAACTTGAACTTTATTTAGTTACTTAGTTAATTAGTTAGATTATTAGTTAAATTGATAGTCAATTATGTGCATTCAAAATGATTAATATTATAAATGAAATGCTATGGAAATATATATATATATGAAAATGGTTATGAAGTGGATTATAGAGTTTTAGTATAGAAGTTTAATGTAATGAATTTAAATTATGAATTGAATAATTGTGGAATAATGTAATTATGTATGTATTATCGGTTATCCAATTAGCGTTGGGCACAACTTATTGTTGGTACATCAAACTAGTGCTGGGCACACGTTTAATATCTTTGGTTTATCCGACTAGCGCTGGGCGCAATTCTTTATCGATTTATTTGACTAGTGTAGGGCACAATGATTGTCAATTATCCGACTAGCGCTGGGCGCAAATCTTTGTCGATCTATTCGACTAGTGTAGGACACAATTATTGTCGATTTATCCGACTAGCACTGGGCTCAAATCTTTTTCGATCTATTCGACTAGTGTAGGACACAATTATTGTCGATTTATCCGACTAGCACTGGGCGCAAAACATTGTCGGCTTATCCGACTAGTACAAGGCACACTTATCATCAGATTATCCGACTAGCGGGGAGAGCAAAACTCTATTACCGTTAATCCTTCAGGCACTAGGTGCCAATAACAGGTTTATTAATATTGAAAATATTTGTCCGATTCATTAAGGATGGTTGGTAAAGGAAAGATGGCTTAAATTTCTTATGAAATGTCCATGATGACTTATGGTGCACTATGTGGTAACAATTATTATATATACTAGATATTTGAATTAATGGAGTATTAAACTCATATGTAGTTTTTTGAGTTAATGAAATTATTCAATAGTTGATCATTCCTTTGTATACAGGTTAGGTACTTATTTTGATCATCGACTTAGCATCCAACATAAATCCTGAACTCAAAATTGGTGACACATTTCTTTTTGTATGTCTTGGCATGTACCTAGGATAATGATATTTTGAGTAATAGTCTTTTGGTCTATGGTTGAACCTAGTATTGGTTATTTGTATTGAATGTCATATAAGCTTTTGAGTTTTTTTTTTGTCTTAAAACAAATTCTTGTAAATGGTTATGAATGAAATAAGCATGTTTGATAAACTTGACTCTTTAAGGTGAGTATAATTGTTGATGTGGAATGATAAATGTTTTGGTAAAATGGCAACTTGGTGATATTGGTTATATTTTCTATTTGGTTGATGTTTGATTGAGTATGAAAGAGTGGTTAATGTCATATGCACTTTAACTTGGTTATGGAATTATTAGTCTTTGTTTGTGGTGCCTTTGAATGACATATTGGTTAGGTAATGGATGGATGAAATGTTAGCTTGTGTTTGATTATTTAAATGTGGTGTCAATAAGGGCACATTGGTAAGGCATATAAATTTTAGGAATTTGACTTGTTTTTCTTGGTTTGGAAGTGTCATTGGTGGTGTTTACATGGATGTTTTATGTTTGCTTTGTTACCTAAGATAGGTGTGAATTATGCCTTGTATTGGAAGCAAAGTTTGGTACACACGGGCTGTCACACGGCCATGTGACACACACGGTCGACCCACACGATTATGTGTCTCAATGTATTTAGGTGCAAGGTCACGGGCCGAGACATGGCCGTGTGACTGGACTTCGAATGTCCACACGGCTTAGACTGTGGCACAAGGCTGTATGTCCCCTATTTTTAAAATTTTCAACTTTTTCCCAACTTCTTTATTTTGTTTCGTACCCCAGAATGTTTCCAATCTAATTTGAGGTCCTCGTAGACTCACTTTAAAGCTCGTAAGTGTATGTTATATTATGAATGGATTGTGATTGATTAATTTTAATTATGATTGAATATTTATTTGTATGAAATATTAAATGTTTAAAATATTATCGTAATACTCCGTGACCCAATCCGATGACAAAGACGGGTTAAGGGTGTTACATCCATGAATTTCTTACTCATGGCAATCGTATCAGACACAATGTTCGTAGATGTTTCTAGAATGACATTCTCCATTATCATCATACAAAATAGATTTGATATCTCTCACATTTTCATCCCCCTCATTTGATCAGAGTGTAACACCCCTAACTTGTCTCCGTCACTGGATTAGAGTTACAGAGTATTACTATACAATTGGGAATCATTTATCTATATAACATTAAAATAAATACATGACATTCAAAACATTTCAACCATAGGAATTTCGTCCCTAAATCGAGCCTTCGAGGCCCTAAAATTAGCTTTGAGGCAATTCAGAACTAATTTGAATCAAATTAGAAGTTTTAAGAAAAAGATGTAGAAATTGGAAAATAGGGGTCACACAACTTAGTGAAATCACCCCAGATCGTGTAACTTTCGAACAAGGGACACAGGCCCGTGTCCCAGCCTGTGTCCTTACTCGTGTAAGTCACTGAATAGCCCCACATGCCCGTGTGCTAGGCCGTGTGCTAGGCCTTGTAACTCACTGACTTGAACACTAAGAAATTCTCAAATACACACGGCCGTGTGACAGCTCGTGTCCTAGTCCGTGTGAACCTAAAATTTTACCTAAAATCAAGCCATTTCATAACCAATTCATGCAATACTAACCCATCCACTTATGCACACTTTCAGGGGACCTAAGCATCATTCAAATACACATAATCATGACATTTCAAACAACCTAATTCATCTAACCAATGTGCCATTCAAAGGCACCACAAATACATAAAAACATTACATACCAATACAAGTCAACATTACTTATTCATGCATAAAATCTAATTCAAACACTTACCAAAACTTATCACAAATAACCATTTTCAAGTCATCATAAAATACCAACAAGGAACCTTATGTATAAGCATTTGAAAGTGCACAAAATGACAATACTTGGTGAAACCTTAAAGTACACAAAACCAAACATAACCTTCAATGCCTAAACATACCAAGACACAATTACAAAACATCCTATACATTTCAAAACCACATATTTATCGATATATACATGCCACTACCCTAGAAGATACAAAAACTACAAACTTAGATGGATAGTGTGAGCTGGTTGCTATAGTGTGAGCTAGTTGCTTGATCCTTCGAAAAGGTCAGCAATGATTATCTACAAAATAATCCACAAAAACCGGTAAGTTTACATAACTTAGTAAGAACATAGTATAACATTTAATCTAAATAGAATTAGACACATTTCACATACTATATGGTTTAGGGTTACCAAAGTAAAAATAGGGCACATACGTGCATTCAGGGGTACCAAAGTACAAATAGGGGAACTTATGTGCATTCAAGGGTACTGAAGTACAAACAGGGGCACCTATGTGCATTCAAAGGTACCGAAGTACAAACAGGGGCATGCATGTGCATTCAACAATAATTATATATAAACATATTAACTAAAGAACAATAATATAAGATTACGAGTAAAAATTTATTAACATATTCAAATACTATAGACTTACCTATGATTTAATTTCGGTTAATACGAAGGGACTATTCTGTTATTTTCCCTTTTCCTCTGTTATTGTCTCTCTTATTCAAATCTTGATCTATAAAATAATTAAACACAATATATTAATCTCATACACACTTCACATTCAATTCAATGCATATGACCCTTAACTTTTCATTAATTACACATTTTCCTTAAACTTTTATAGCTTTTGTAATTTAGTCCTCTAACCCGAAAATCATCAAATTGAGTATTTTATAAGAATAAAATTATAGGTGAATGTTTGAGTCCCTTTAAAAGTCCCTATTATACATCAACTTCACCATCAAACCTTGAAAATTTGACATTTTAACAATTTAATCCTTAAATCAAAATCTAACAAAAATCACTTTACAAAACAACCAAATACCACAATCAAAGCTTCAAATATATAATTATCATCACACACAACCAAGATTCATCAATGGTAACTTCCAAAATTTTTAACAGATTCAAAAACGAAGGTACGGGCTAGCTTGACCTAGTTGTAACGATCTCAAAAACATAAAAATTGCAAGAAAACGGGCCAATTTCCATTCCATGCAAAGTGAAAAAAGTGAATGAAGCTCCTTAGTCTCCAATGGTGGTTTCGACAAGAGGTTTAAGAGAAGAGAATAATGTAAAATGTCTAATGTGTTTTAATTTGTTTAGTTTAATTTTGATTTATTTACAAATTTTCCATTAAACATCTATTATTTTATCATTTCCATAACATTTGTCATCCAACCATAAAAACTAGGGCTAATTGCCACATAGGTCCTTAATCATTTAGTTATTAAGCTATTTAATCATCTAAATGCAATAATTACTAAGTTTTGCACCTTTTTCAATTTAGTTTTTTTTCTTAATTAGCTATCTAAACGTGAAAATTTCTTGACCAAATTTTAATATGACTCTAATGACTTCATAAATATTCTATAAATATTATTTATGAGCTTTTACAATGGAAATTAGTGTTCCCAAAACCAATGTTCTGTCACTACTAAAAAACAGTTGTTACATAGAGGTACTCTCAAATGTAAGTGATGGGGGGAGTCAACCCTTAATGCAAAGTCGAGATCCATGACTCTGAAAACCATCATAAGATTCTCTTAACATAATTTGAAGTTCATGTCATTTAACATGGGAATATAAGCAAAGCATGTAGTGATGTTGGTAAGTATAATAGTAATCGAATCAAAGAAAACAAACTCACCTAAGACTTTAAAAATAAACCAAAATAATAAGTTTGAACAAAGGTAAATCCCATTTTAAGATATCGGGCATCCATTCATATTTTATTTTTGGACAAACTATTAACTTGTAAATGATATCTTGGTGCAGTAATAAAAAACTAACAATAAGAACATGTAAAATAATAAATCTTCATTTAGCTCGATTTATTGCTCACATCTAAAACCAAATAATCGTCACAGGTTTATTACCGTAGTTACACATGTAATTTTGTTAAAATTAACCAATCATACGCATTTTTTCCCTAAATCGGGAATCATTTATCTATATAACATTAAAGTAAATACATTACATTCAAAACATATCAATCATAGGCATTTTGTCCCTAAATCGAGCATTCGAGTCCCTGAAATCAGTTTTGAGGCAATCCGAGACTAATTTGACACAAATCAGAAGCTTTAAAAAAAGTTATAATAATTGGAAAATAGGGGTCACGTGGCTGTGTGGCCAGGACGAGTGAAATCACCCCAGGCCATGTAACTTTCGAACAAGGGACACACGGCCATTTCCTAGCTTGTGCCCTCGCTCGTGTAACTCACTGAGTACCCTACACGCCCATGTGCTAGCCCATGTGCTAGGCTGTGTAACTTTCTATGTTGCCACACACACTCGTGTGCTAGGTTGTATAACTCACTGACTTGAACACTAAGAAATTCTCAAATGACACAGGGTCGTGTGAACCTAAAATTTTATCTAAAATTAAGCCATTTTATAACCAATTCATGCATAACTAACCTATCCATTTATGCACACTTTTAAGGGACCTAAGCATCATTCAAATACACAAAATCACGCCATTTCAAACAACCTAATTCACCTAACCAATATGTCATTCAAAGGCGCCACAAATACATCAAAACATTACATACCAAAACAAGTCAACATTACTTAGTTCATGCATAAAATCTAGTTCAAACACTTACCAAAACTTATTACAAATAACCATTTTCAAGTCATCATAAAATACCAAGAGGAACCTTATGTACAATCATTTGAAAGTGCCCAAAATGACAATACTTGGTGAAGCCTTAAAGTACACAAAACCAAACATAACCTTTAACACATAAACATGCCAAGACACCATTACAAAACATCCTATACATTTTAAAAGCACATATTTATCTATATATACATGCCACTACCCTAGAAGATACAAAAACTACCAACTTAGATAGATAGTGTGAGCTTGTTGTTTGGTC
Source organism: Gossypium hirsutum (assembly GCF_007990345.1). Classification (NCBI taxonomy): domain Eukaryota; kingdom Viridiplantae; phylum Streptophyta; class Magnoliopsida; order Malvales; family Malvaceae; genus Gossypium; species Gossypium hirsutum. Next base: position 18,437,469 of record NC_053436.1, read on the forward strand.
CTTCCAAAAGGTCAGCAACAAATATCTACCAAATAATCCACAAGAACCGGTAAGTTTACATAACTTAGTAAGAATATAGTATAACATTTAATCTAAATACAATTAGAAAATTTCTCATACTATTAGGTTTAGCGTTAAGAAAGTACAAACAGGGGCACGTATGTGCATTTAGGGGTACCAAAGTACAAACAGGGGTACGTATGTGCATTCAAGGGTACCGAAGTATAAATAGGGGCACATATGTGCATTCAACAATTATTACCTAGAAACATATTAACTAAACAACAATAATATAATATTACAAGTAAAAATTTATTTACGTATTGAAATACTATGGACTTACCTACGATTTAATTTTAGTCAATATGCAGGGACTACTCTGTTATTTTTCGTTTTCCTCGATTGTTGTCTCTCTGATTCGAATCTTGATCTATAGAATAATTAAACACAATATATTAATCTCATACACACTTCACCTTCCTTTCAATGCATATGACCCTTAACTTTTTATTAATTTTCCTTAAACTTTTACAGCTTTTGCAATTTAGCCCTCTAACTCGAAAATCATCAAATTAACTATTTTGTAAGAATCAAATTACAGTTGAATAATTAAGTCCCTTTAAAAGTCCCTATTATACATCAAATTCACCATCAAACCTTGAAAATTTGACATTTTAACAATTTAATTCTTAAATCAAAATCTAACAAAAATGTAACACCTCTAACCAGTATCCGTCGCCGGAATAGGGTTACGAGGCATTACTGAATAACACACCTCATTCACATACACTTAAGCATTCATAATCGAAATCCATTCAAACATTCATAATGTCCCTTATAAGTCTCTACGATACCTTAAAACATGCTTAGAAGAGGTTCGGGACTAAACTGATAACAATCACAAACTTTGGGAAACATAGAAAATTTTCAAAGATATAAGGGTCACATGCCCGTGTGAACAGGCCGTGTGCCTTACACGGCTACCAGACACACTCGTATCACAGGCCGTGTGAAAACAGGGCATACATACTGACTTGCATCACACGGCCGAGGACACGACCGTGTGCCATGGCTGTAGGAAAATTAGGGAGGTTACTAACTTGGGTCACAAGCCCATGTGCCAGCCTTTGTGCCATACACGACTGATAGACATGCCCGTGTGTCTAGGCCCTGTCAAAACTGTAAGGTATACTGACTTTAATACTTAGGGTACCCCAGGGGACACATGGCTGTGTAAGATAACCTTGTGTCACACACGGTTGAGACACACGTCCGTGTGGACAAAAATAAGCCATTTATAAGGCCAACATGCCGCCCAAAAAGGGTCATCTCTACAAGCATCAACCAAAGCATAATTCATGATCAAATAGCAACCAAAACCATACCCAAACATGCATAATTCAATCCACAATATCACCAATCAATTTCATACTCAATTTCATATCAAAGCATACCAACTTCATGAACTAGAATCATTCCAATCCATTTGTTTCAAACACCATATAATTAAACTCAAAATCATAACAAAACTTTACCATTTTAACTACTAAATCATACCAAAATGGCCATTCACACAAGACTATATATATACACTAATTATAACATTTTTCCATGACATAGTCTATACCAAAACCAATTCCATAGTCTCAATCATATTCATACTATATCACATGGTAAGAAACACACATAACACATATCATAACATCACTAGCCTATACATGCCATACATTAATATTTACAATTCGATAGTGTGACGACAATTCCTTAACAATCCTCGAGCTCACATTAGCTTTGGTAGTCTATAAAACAATGAAAAACACACACAAAGTAAGCTTTCAAAAGCTTAGTAAGTCATATACAAATAAACCTAATACATAAGATAAATATAAACCAATTAATCCATGGAATCCATAGCAAATCACATACACAAGTTTCATAGTTCACATCTAACTCATTTGTTCTTAATACACCTGCATTTAACCACTATTCATTCTTATGAAATTCACATGTCATTATTTGTACACATACTCACCTTTCATTCTTGAATAACATATACATTTCATACGTACATGAATCGGATACTCATTCACATTTTCATTCCATTTTCGATATTGCCCGTTGAACCATTTGGAATTGATAAGGATACTTGGATAGCTCGTAAACTCATACAATGCCAACATCCCAGACATGGTCTTACATGTTATCAAATATCAATACCACTGTCCCAGACAGGGTCTTACATGAAATCATATACGATGCCAATGTCCCAAACATATTCTTACACATAAACCTCAAATTGATGCCAACGTCCTAGACGTGGTCTTACACGAAATCATATACCGGAATCCTATGCCATGACATATGTATCCTAACTATTCCTATGGTTCATACGGGACTTTCGGACACTATAATTCGATCAATGTTTTCTCAATTTCAGATATTCATTCCGTAACCATCCATTACATTTCAATATCATAAAAGCATGAATAAATAAATTCAGATACATTTTTTTGCATATGAACTTACCTCGTAATCGGAATAGAGGGACTGGATCGATTATTCGTCAACTTTCGATTTCCCCCGGTCTATATCCGTTTTCTTTCTTTCAGGATCTATATATATTCAAAATTAATCTATTTAATCACCAGATCAAACAATGTTACCAAAAACACACAATTTGAGAATTTTTACATTTTAGCCCCTAAAGTTTTACATTTAATCAATTTAGTCCATTTTCACAAATACGTCAAATTCACAAAATCCCTCAATATCAAAGCTTAGTTGAATTTTCATATAGTCTCTAGTAGCCCATAAATTTTATTTATTTCACATTTTAGTCCCTCAAATTCTCCTTTTTACAATTTAGGCCATAATAATCAAATTCATCAAAAATCCCAACACAAAATATATTTATCAATCATCAAGCTTCCATATTTCATCAATTAACATTACAAAGCTCACAAAATTAACAATGGCATATCACAAAATCATCAACAAATTCTAAAATTTAGGCAGGGACTTGATAGAATACAAAGCAACGATCACAAAAACATAAAAATCATCAAAAACCGAGCTTAAAGCATACCTCAATCAAGATGAACAAGGGCTGAATATCAAAACCTAGCTTTGGCTTATTCTTCTTTTAATTTTCAGTGAAAGAGATGATATTATGAGCTTATTTTTGTTTTGTTTTTATTAATATTAACTTAATAACTAATTTACAGAATTAACCCTAATTAAAAGCCACCATATTCCATCATATTAAACCCATTTATGTCAATTTCCACTTTCAATGGTCTAATTACAACATAAGGACCTTCCATTTAATAAGCCATAACAAATAGGCACCTTTATCAAATAGAATGCAACTTTTGCATTTTACGCGATTAACTCCTTTTATCAAATCAGACATTCAAACGATAAAATTAAATCACGAAAATTTCACACATATTAATTAACATACTGTAAACACTAAAAATAATATTAATTTATTTTTTGACTCAGATTTGTAGTCCTGAAACCACTGTTTCGACTAGGGTCTAAACCAGGCTATTACAAAAATACACTTCACAAAACAACCGAATATCACAATCAAAGATTCAAATATAATATAATAATCACAAACAACCAAGAGTCATCAATGGTAACTTTTGAAATTTTTAACAGATTCAAAAATGAAGGTACGAGCTAACTGGACCTAATTGCAATGATCTCAAAAACATAAAAATTACAAGAAAGCGGGCCAATTACTATACCATGCACAGTTAAGAAAGTGAGCGAAGCTCCCTAGTCTCCAATGGTGGTTTCGGGAAGAGGTTGAAGAGAAGAGAATAATGTAAAATGTCTAATTTGTTTTAATTTGTTTAGTTTAATTTTGTTTATTTACAAATTTGCCGTTAAACACCTATTATTTTATAATTTTCATACCATTTGCCATCCAACCATAAAAACTAGGGCCAATTGCCACATAGGTCCTTCCTCATTTAGCTATTAAGCTATTTAATCATCTAAATGCAATACTATATTTTGCACATTTTTCAATTTAGCCCTTTTTCCCTAATTAGCTATCTAAACGTTAAAATTTCTTGACCAAATTTTAATACGACTCTAATGATTCCATAAATATTCTATAAATATTATTTACGAGCCTATACGACAGAAATTTGTGGTCTCGAAACCCTTATTCTGTTACCACTAAAAATGGTTGTTACAACTCTCCCCCTTAGGAAATTTTGTCCTTGAAATTGTTACCTAAGAATAAGTTCGGATACTATAGTTTCATCGATTCCTCGTGTAACACCCCTAACCCTTATTCATCGTCAGATTAGGATTAATAAACATTACCATAAAAATGTAACTTTAAAACATACATATCATACAACAACATAATCCTAGCATAATCATTCATTACATGCATATCATCCCTTAATCGAACCTTTGAGGCACTAGAAATATAGTAGAAACAATTTGGGATTAAATTATAATCGATCGAAAATTTCATGAAAAAGTTAAAAAAGTTGGACTACATGGGTCATACGGCCGTGTGGCTAGGCTGTGTGACTCACACGACTGAGACACACGCCCGTGTCTCAAGTCGTGTAACAATCAAAATAATGACACATGACCATGCCCCAACCTGTGCCCATGCTCGTGTAACTCTCTAAATTAGGTCACACGGCCAAGCAACATGCCTGTGTGCCAAGCCGTGTAAACCTGACTTTCATGACTTAAAACCTACAAGGGACACACGATTGTGCCGCATGGTCGTGTGTCTCACAGGACTGACTCATAAGCCTATGTCTCAGGCCGTATGGACATGAAATTGGCCAAAATTAAGCCATTTCCATCACCAGCTCAAACATGTACTTAAAAGCATTTTGTGCACAAGCTCAATGCTTCAAAACCTTACCAAAACATACATCAAATGACCAATTCAATAGACCAAAATCCATCCAACTAGTATGCCAAACAAGGTACCACGAATGCATTTATTCAAATCATTCCTAAACATGTAAACATTACCACATTTCAACCATACACATCATGTCCAATACCATTTCAAAATATACCCTATCTTGACCATATTAAAATAATCCATCACATACCATATTTGTAACACCCCTTACCCGAGTTCGACGCCAGAACAGGATACGAGGTGTTTCTAGACTTAAACACATACATACAAACATTTTCGGGTCATAAAATTTCACTCGATTTTTAAAACTTTCAAACTTCCTCTTAACGACCCTAATATAAACCTACGAGGTCCAAAACATGCTTTGGAAATGGTTCGAGAATAAACTAAACACTTTAGAAAACTTTATAAAATTTCAAAGCAGACAGGGGTACACGACCGTTTGTATTATTAGCATGGCCATGTAGTAAGCCCTTGTGGCTCACATGGCCTAAACATATCGGGACACGCCCGTGTCCCTAGCCCGTGCGAATTTATTTATCTATTCGAACCTACAAGGGTTTTTACATGGCTTGGCACACGCTCGTGTCCATGGCCTGTGTCATCCACATGGCCATGACACGCTCGTGTCTCAGCCCGTGTACAAAAACCTTGACATTCTGTTTCTGACATCAGCAACACTTTAGGGGCACACGCACGTGTACTAAGTCGTGTCCTCCACACGGTTGGGACACATGGCCGTGTCTCCACCCGTGTGGTTACTACTGGGCATTCTATTTTGCCAAATTTAGGTGCAGGGGATAGACGGCCTGCCTGCACGCCTATGGGGCAAACCGTGAGTCACACACGGTCTAGACACACACTCGTGTGTCTGCCCGTGTGGACAAAAGCAAGGCTATCTACCAAGCCTTTTTGCCTCCCTTACTTGCACCAACCTACACAACATCAAACATATCCAATCCAACCATAAACACACATAACTAAAACAACCACAACCATGAACATTTTCATCAAATGCATTTAATAGTAATCAATATTAGCCAATATCAATGGCCTATACAAAATGAATATCACATCCATATGGGTCAACACTTGTGGCTAAACTAACATGAATCTCAACAAAAGCCCAAGTCCCTATACATGCCACACTCAAAACATTCAAACTAGCTATACCAAAGCTTCAAGTGATAGTGTGATCGATGCCTCCGACGTCCCTTGATTTCCGAACTAGCTTGGCGACACTAAAAGAAAATGGAAAAGAGAAGATGTAACCGTAAAGCTTAGTAAGTTACAAGTAAATAATTAACTTTGTTTTACCAAGTAACATCATACTCATAACATATCATACTTTTGCACAAGATTCTTGAATAACTATAGACATAACTTACTCATTTCATCCTTACTACTCATATACATACTCCGAGCTCATTCTCATGAGTTTCATGCAGGTAATTGTGCCACCCGCAACGTAATCATAACTTTTATTAATCATGATATAATCTTTAAATCACCCGTTGAACCAGTTGGAAAATAAATGGATATCCACTAAGCCTCATACAAAAGGGTAAGATGTCGATGCCATGTCCCAGACATGGTCTTACACTGGCTCTCGTATATCAGTGCGACGCCATGTTCCAAACATGGTATTACACTAGCACACCTATCGAGGCCGATGCCATGTCCTAGACACGGTCTTACACTAGCCCACCTATCGAGGCTGATGCCATGTCCTAGACATGGTCTTACACTAGCTCTCATATATCGAGGCCGATGCCATGTTCCAAACATGGTCTTACACTAGCTCACATATCGAGGCCGATGCCATGTTCCAAACATGGTCTTACACTAGCTCTCATATCAATGCCGATGCCATGTTCCAAACATGGTCTTACACTGGCTCACATAACTCTAGTATCACGGCATAGATATCCAATCTATTCCTACAGTTCAACTGGGAGTTTCATCACATCCAATTTCATCATGCATATTCTTACTCAACTAAAACATTTCATGCAATATCCGTAATTTAATGCATCATAACAATAAAATGGTAATATTTACATGCAACTTACCTCGGTATACAAAAAAGTGGGTGACTAGTTAGATTTAGTCCAATAGCTTGGTTTTTCCCAGTCTAGGTCCAGATTTCATATTTCTTGATCTAAAATGATAAAATTCACTAATTTAATCATCACATTCATCAAGACAGTTCACAAACTATATTTTGGCTGTATGACCATTTTGCCCCTAGACTTTTACAAAATTATGATTTTACCCCTAAGCTCGTAAATCAATTTTCATCAAATTTTCTCACTAACCAAGCCGACCTGAATTCTTTGTATACTAGAAGTAGCCCACAATTCCAATTATTTCACACATTTACCACATAATTTATAACTTATGCAAAATGGTCCTTAGTTAGGGTTTCCATGAAAACTACTTCACAAAAGTAACTTAACTACCATAACTCATTTTCTTCCACAATATTTCAGCAAACAACACAAAAAATTTCATGGAAAATCCCTAAACTTTCAACCTTTTCCAAAATAGCCCCCCATTAGTTAGCTAATGCTACAAGGGTTCCAAAAGTACAAAAATTATCAAGAAAAGCCATCAAAATCACTTACTTGCAAGAGTAAAGAGTGGCTGAAATTTTGAACTTCTAAAACCCTTAAAATGGCTGGTATTTTCAGTGGTATGGACAAGAAGATGTAAAAGATGACAACCCCTTTTTTTTTGTTTTATTTCTAGTCAAAGTAAGCTACCAACTTCACCTAATTTTGACTTTTTTATTCCTCTTTGTCCCTATGGCCGGCCACCCCTATAGAAATGGGTTTATTTACCCTTTTAAGACCCCTAACTATGATTCTCTAGCTATTTAACACCATTTCCTAGAAAAATAAAACTTTTTCCCTTTATACGATTTAGTCCTTTTTCGCAATTAAGCTCACAATCGTTGAAATTAATTCATCAAAATTTTCATGCATCCATGTAAACATGCTATAACACATAAAATAATATTAAAAATAATTTCTCCGGCCTCAGATTAGTGGTTCCGAAACCATAGTTCCTACAAGGCTCAAAATCGGGTTGTTACAATTCTCCCCCTTAGGGGGTTTCATCCTCGAAAATCTTACCGTTAAAAAGGTTTGGGTATTGGTCTCTCATGGTCTCTTCGGGCTCCCATATGGCCTCTTCTATCCCATATCTATGCCATAATACCTTCACAAGTGCTATACTCTTATTCCTCAAGTGTTTAACCTCCCAAGCTAAAATCTTAATCGGTTCTTCGCCATAAGTCATATCTGACCGAATTTCAATCTCTGTTGGTGAAAGAACACACGAAGGGTCAGAGCGGTAACGGTGCAACATCAACACATGGAAAAAATTGTGGATCTTCTCTAACTAGAATGACAAGGCTAGTCGATAAGCTACTGGTCCAATTCTCTCAGTCACCTCATAAGGTCTAATAAAACTTGAGCTTAATTTTCCTTTCTTACCGAATCTGAGGACTTTCTTTCACGGGGATACTTTTAAAAACACCTTTTCACTAACCTAAAACTCAATTTCTTTACATTTCAAATCCACGTAGGATTTCTGTCTATCAGAAGCGGCCTTCAAACAATCATAAATTACCTTTACTTTCTCTTCTATCTCTTTAATTAACTCAACCCCGTAAATCTGATTTTCTCTGAGTTCAGTCCAAAACAAAGGCGTTCGGCAGTTATGCCCGTATAAAGTCGCATAAGGCGCCATTTTCAAACTCGACTGATAGTTATTGTTGTAGGCAAACTCTACCAGCGATAAATACTTTTCCCAACTGCCTTGGAATTCAAGGACACAACACCGCAACACGTCTTCTAGAATCTGAATTAATCTTTCCTACTAACTGTGGGTTTGCGGATGGAAAGCCATGCTAAAACTCAACTTTGTCCCCAAAGCTTCTTTTAACTTTTTCCAAAACTGTGAGGTGAATCTCGGATCCCTATCCAAAATAATCGATAAAGGTACCCCATGAAGTCTCACAATCTTAAAAATATACAACTCAGCTAACTTATCGAGTGAGTAGTCGGTACATACCAGAATAAAGTGAGTTGGTTTCATTAATCGATCAACTATGACCCAAACAACATCTTTCTTTCTTAGTGATGATGGTAATCCTGTTACAAAATCCATGGTAATTCGATCCCATTTCCACTCGGGAACCATCACAGGCTGAAGTAAACCCGAAGGTACTTGGTGCTCGGATTTCACTTGTCGACAAATTAAACATTTCGACACAAACTCTAAGATGTCTCTTTTCATACCTAGCCACCAATACAATCTCTTTAAGTCATTATACATCTTAGTACTACCCGGATGGATTGACATACAACTACTATATGCCTCTTGAAGAATTTTACCAACAAGCTCATCATCTCTAGGTACACAGACCCTATCTTGGAACATCAAACAACCATTGGAACTAATTTGAAAATCTGATTTAATACCTGACTCGCATTGAGCTCTCTTGGTTTGCAAATCACTGTCACCTTTCTGAGCTTTACAGATCTCTTGGAGAAACGTCGATCTAGCTCTCAACTCTGCTAGTATCGAACCATCATCGGACACAGTCAATTGAGTATTCAAAGATGTTAAGGCAAATAAGGATTTCCTACTCAAAGTATCGGCGACCACGTTCACCTTCCCCGATTGATAGTCGATCACCAGCTCGTAATCTTTTATCAGCTCTAGCCATCTCCGTTGGTGAAGGTTCAATTCTTTTTGAGTCATCAAATACTTTAGGCTTTTATGGTCGGTGAATACTCGGCATCTCTTGCCATACAAATGGTGTCTCCAAATCTTCAGTGCAAACACTATGGCTGCTAACTCTAAGTCATGTATCGGATAATTTTTCTCATGCGGCTTCTGTTGTCTCGAGGTATATGCTATTACCTTGCCTTCTTGCATGAGCACGCATCCTAATCCATTCAAGGATGCATCACTATACACTACGAATTCTTTTCCTAGTTCTGGTTGCACTAAAATTAGGGCTTTAGTTAACAACGCCTTAAGTTTCTCGAAACTCTGTTGGCATTTTTTCATCCAATTGAACTTGACATCTTTCTGTAGCAACCTCGTCATCGGAGTAGCAATCATGGAAAATCCTTTGACGAATTGTCTGTAGTAACCCGCTAAGGCTAGCAAGCTTCTAATCTCCGATACATTCCTCGACAGTTTCCACTCAACAATAGCTGAGATCTTACTCGAGTCAACTTTAATTCATCACCCGACATGATGTGTCCTAAGAATCCGACCTCTCAGAGCCAAAACTCACTTTTACTAAACTTGGCATACAACTACTTGTCTCTTAAAGTCTGCAAAACAGTTCTCAAATGCTCTACATGTTCACTCTCATCACAAGAATAGATTAATATACCATCGATAAAAACAACAACGAACTTATCCAAGTACGGTTGGAAAATATGGCTCATTAAGTCCATAAAAACGGCAGAGCATTTGTTAAGCCAAAGAGCATGACAAGGAACTCATAGTGCCCGTACCTTGTTCGAAACACGGTTTTCAGTACATCTTGCTCCTTAACTCTTAGCTGGTAATAACCGGATCTTAAGTCTATCTTAGAAAACACTGTGGCTCCTTTCAATTGGTCAAACAAATCATCGATCCTTGGCAATGGATACTTGTTCTTCACAGTCACCTTGTTGAGCTATTTGTAGTCTATACATAACCTCATCGACTTGTCTTTCTTTTTTACAAAAAGTACCAGAGCACCCCACAGAGAATAGCTTGGTCTCATCAAACCCTTATCTGTTAATTCTTACAACTGAACCTTAAACTCTTTTAACTCCAATGGTACCATTATATACGGGGAAATAGATATAGGCGTAGTACTAGGGACTAACTTGATACCAAACTCGACTTCATTAGTTGGAGGCAGTCCGAGCAACTCTTCCGAAAACACATCCGAAAACTTACATACCACTGGCATTGACTCAATCTTTACTTCCGACACTTGGATATTCAACACAAATGTTAGATAAGACTCATACCTTTTTCTCATATATTTCTCAACCGTCGTAGAAGAAATCACTACAGGTAAGCTATCCGGTTCACCTGATTCAACCTGAAGAATATCCCCATTTTCACATTTTAGTTCAATAAATTTGTAACACCCCGTGCCCGAGACCGTTGCCGGAGTCGAACACGAGGTGCAAACAGACTTAATTCATTTATTTACACAGTCCATTTTAAAATTTCCAGACAAGCTGGCTAACTGCGTCACTGTTACCTTAAAAATCATATCTCAAGTTCCAAAACTCGAAAACCAGTTCCGTAAATTTTTCCTGAAACTAGACTCATATTTCCATCTACAAATTTTTTTCTATAATTTTTGGTCGAGCCAATTAGTACAGTTTATTAGTTAAAGTCTCCCCTGTTTCAGGGTTCGACTACTCTGACCTTCATGCATTACGACTTAGATATCTCCCTGTACAGGGCTTCAATACTTATGCCGTTTGTTTCTAAAGAAACTAGACTTGAAAAGGAATCTATACATATATGGTATGACTTTTAATTATCTCTGGTTAATTTATAATGAATTTAAAAAGTCAGAACAGGGGATCCAGAATTCGCTCTGGCCCTGTTTCATGAAAACTTAAACATCTCATAAAATACGGCTCATATGATCATTTCGTTACTTTCATATGAAAATATATTCATCAAGGTTCGATTACATAATTTATTCACAATTTAATTCTATTCCTACTATTTTTAGTGATTTTTCAAATTCACATCACTACTGCTGTCGGTATCTGTTTTTAAGGTAGACTTTACCTATTTCATAATTTCCATGATTCAACTAGCCCTTTTACATACATAGCACAAAAATATGATCGTGATTAACCATTCCAATGGCTAATCATTGCCAAGCACTTCCACACCTCTCAATAACCATACATTTATACAAAATGATTATAACGCTATGCCCAAAATATATAAGCCATTTTCGCATGGCTATCCAAATATATACAATACCAAAGTACTTGACTAACAACAAAAGGGCAGCCCTATACATGCCATTATCAGAGTTCAACTAAAAGAGTACCAAAAGGGCTTTGATAGTGTGGGCGACTTCGACTTTGACACTCCCGATTCCGATAGCTGACGAACCAAAATCTATAAAACAGAGAATCAAAGAAACGGAATAAGCATTTAATGCTTAGTAAGTTTTGAGCAATGAAATTAGGCACAACTGAAGTATAGCATTCATATGACTAAACGAATAATTTCATATACACATATTCTCACAACCATACCTACTTCACATTTCCAACCCTTATATTCATACATAAGAAATCAACTTGACTAAAGGCCGGAAGCTTGTTAATCGATTGAGCGAATACTATTTAAAAGGAATCAATTATTCCAATGCATATACAAAACATACCTCAACGTTGGGGTTTTACGAGCGTATTAATTGAAATTATTACAGCAAGATTGCTCATTCTCAAACCATGTACCTTCGGGATTTAGCCGGATATAGCTACTCGCTCAAATGCCTTTGGGACTTAGCCCGGATATAGTAACTCGCACAAATGCCTTCGGGACTTAGCCCGGATATAGTAACTCGCACAAATGCCTTCGGGACTTAGCCCGGATATAGTAACTCGCACAAATGCCTTCGGGGCTTAGCCCGGAATTAGTCACTAGCACAAATGCCTTCGGGACTTAGCCCGGTTATCATCCGAATATTCATGCACATATCAATAAATCATGACACATCTATATTTCATTTTCATAACTAGAATTCAAACACAAGTCACTTATCAAGCATTATCATTTTCGGCTCAATAGCTACACACAAAGAACATGATTTTGATTTGCTCATAGCATGATCTAATCGAATCATAATCTAAGTTCCATTACTCGAAAACTTACCTCGGATGTTGTCGAACGATTTCAACGGCTATTCGATCACCTTTTCCTTTCCTTTATCGGATTTAGTTCCCCTTTGTTCTTGAGCTTAATTTAACAAATAAATTGATTTAATCATTTTGAACATCAAAGAGAAACTCAAGGTACTTAGCCCATGTATATTAGGCATTAGAGTCATATATGTATGAAATCATGAATCAAATTCAACATATTTGCCAATATTCCCCTTTAACCGATTTTCTAAGTCAAGATAAAGCCATCAATATGCTTACCTATAGCCGAACGTACACATCAACCTATGTATTCATTCATGTGGCCAAATATGCATGTCCATATTGAGGCCGATTGTATACTTAATACATTCTACAAATATGGTCACTTGTATTGACTAAATACCATTTTGTTTCAAGTTCAAAACTCGGCTAATACACATATATACACTAGTAATCAAATACTAACATTTGCACTTCACCTTAATAGCTAGCTTAGCAAACCTTAATTTAACATATAATTGTGCATAACACAATTAAAGTATCCTCTCTATTCCATCAATTCAAAACACATACATTACTCAATAATGTTCAAAATCATATTCGGCCTTAGTACATAACTTGCTAGCCGATTTTTCTCCATCTAGAAACTAATGCACATATGTGCTCATTTGTTAGACTCTACTTCATCTAACTACTAACCCCTTTTTTTTCATCCAAATAACATGAACAACAACCGTATTTCTCTTCTACTTCCTACCATGGCCGAATGCTCAAGACACCATACCATGATTTTCATAATTTTGACATGGGTTACTAAAATAACTTGATACCTCATCAACACAACATCAACACCAAGCAAGAATGACAACATCCATGGCCGAGTATCATCTCCATCAAATAGCAAAAAAAATTTAAACCATGGGCTAGGTAGAATTCAAACTAACATCTAAAAATATGCATAAATTTCATGGAATAACATCAAACATACCTTAACCTAGTTACAAGCATGGCCGAACCTCTTCAACCCTTCTTCCTTTCTTTCCTTTGATTTTTCGGTCAAGAAGAGAAAAATGAGAACTTTTTCTCTTTTTTTTTCATCACCCATGCTCCTTATTTTATTATTCCTAACATAAAACACTAACATAAAATGTTTATAATACCTTTTAACCCATAGCATGGCCGGCCACTAGTTCAAATTTTGGGTAATTTGACATGCAAACCCATCATCTTTATAACATGCATTAATAGGCCACTTACATTTGCCTAGCACATTTCTAAATTTTCTCACATAAGTCCTATTAACTAAATTCACATGCAATCGACTAAATCGAAGCTTAAAACTTTCACACATTCATATTCACATATTCTAGACAATAAATATCACATTCAAATACTTCGGTGACTCGGTTTAGCGGTCCCGAAACCACTTCCCGACTAGGGTCAATTTAGGGCTGTCACAACTCTCCCCCACTTTAAGAAATTTTCGTCCCCGAAAATCTTACCGGTAAATAGGTTTGGGTATCGTTCTTTCATAGAGTTCTCGGGTTCCCAAGTAGCTTCTTCCATCCCGTGTTTGAGCCATAACACTTTTACTAAAGGAACCTTTTTGTTTCGCAACTCTTTCACTTCACGAGCTAGGATACGAATCGGTTCTTCTTCATAACTCAAGTCAGATTGAATTTCGACCTCTGATGGAATAATTATGTGCGAAGGATCAGATCTGTAACGTCGAAGCATCAAAACATGAAAAACGTTGTGAATTCTTTCAAGTTCAGGGGGTAAAAGTAACCTATATGCAACTGGACCAACTTGTTCGGAGATTTCATACGGCCCAATGAATCTTAGACTCAGTTTGCCCTTACGGCCAAAGCTGAGTATCTTTTTCCAAGGTGAAACCTTAAGAAACACTTTGTCTCCCACCTGATACTCAATATCTCTTCATTTTAAATCCGCGTACGACTTCTGACGATCGGATGCTGCCTTCAGACTTTCACGAATTATTTTTACTTTCCGCTCAGCATCTTTAATTAAATCAACCCCGAAAATTTTACTTTCACCGAGCTCGGTCCAAAACAATGGTGTACAACATTTACGACCGTACAAAGCCTCGTAAGGTGCCATCTTAATACTTGATTGAAAACTATTGTTGTAAGCGAATTCAATCAAAGGTAAATACCGTTCCCATGAACCACTAAACTCAAGGATGCAACATCTTAACATATCCTCGAGTATCTAAATTATCTGCTCGGATTGACCATCGGTTTGGGGATGAAAAGCGGTGCTAAAATGCAACTTGGTACCCAAAGCTTCTTGCAATTTCTTCCAAAATCGCGAGGTGAATCTCGGATCTCTATCCGACACAATAGAAATGGGTACCCCGTGTAATCTCACAATCTGGGAAACATACAATTCAGTTAGTTTATCCAATGAATAATCCGTACGTACAGGAATAAAATGAGCCAACTTAGTCAGTCTATCAACAACAACCCAAACCGCATCTTTCTTACTCGCCGACAATGGTAACCCAGATACAAAATCCATCGTGATTCGTTCCCATTTCCATTCAGGTATCATGATCGGCTGAAGTAAACCTGTAGGCACTTGATGTTTCGCTTTCACTTGTTGGCATATTAAACACTTCGAAACAAAATCGGAAATGTCTCGTTTCATACCATGCCACCAAAACTGACATTTCAGATCGTTGTACATTTTCGTACTCCCCGGGTGAATTGACATTCGGCTACAATGAGCTTCGTTCAGAATTGTCGAAATAAGTTCTGAATTTCTTGGAACACACACACGACTTCTGAACCTCAAACAATCGTCATCATCAATTTGAAACTTTGATTCCATATTCGAAACACGTTCAGCCCGTTTTGCAACTAATTCATCATCGACTTTCTGAGCTTCACGGATTTGATGAATCAAAAATGGTCTAGCCTTTAATTCCGCTACTAACACATTGTCGGATAGAATGGACAAGTGTACATTCATCGCTCGTAAAGCAAACAATGCTTTACGACTCAAAGCATCCGCAACCACATTAGCCTTTCCTGGGTGATAGTCAATGACAAGCTCATAATCTTTTAACAACTCGAGCCAACGTCTTTGCCGCAGATTCAAGTCTCTTTGAGTCATCAAATATTTGAGACTTTTGTGATCCGAAAATACATGGCACTTCTCACCAAATAAGTAATGTCGCCATATTTTCAAAGCGAATACGATGGCAGCTAATTCGAGATCATGGGTTGGATAATTTTTCTCATGTGGCTTCAATTGTCTTGACGCGTAAGCTACAACTCGACCTTCTTGCATTAATACACAACCCAACCCAAGTAAAGATGCATCTCTGTAGATGACGAACTCCTTGCCTGATTCGGGCTGCACTAGTACTGGAGCTTCCGTCAAATGAGTTTTCAATTGATCGAAACTTTTCTGACACTTTTCTATCCATTCAAACTCAACATCTTTCTGAAGTAGTTTCGTCATTGGTGTGGCTATCATCGAGAAACCCTTTACAAACCGTCTGTAGTAACTGGCAAGTCCTAAAAAGCTCCGAACCTCAGTAATATTTCTCGGAGGCTTCCAGTTAAGTATGGCTAAAATTTTGCTCGGATCAACTCGGATGCCCGATGCAGATACCACATGACCCAAGAAGCTAACCTCTCTTAACCAGAACTCGCACTTACTGAACTTAGCATATAACTGCTTATCCCGTAAAATCTGCAACACTAATCTCAGGTGCTCAGCATGTTCGGTCTCATCTCTTGAATAGACTAAGATGTCATCAATAAACACAACTACAAACCGGTCCAAATACTGTCTGAAGATCCGATTCATCAAATCCATAAATACCGCGGGGGCATTAGTGAGCCCAAACGGCATCACTAAGAACTCGTAGTGACCGTATCTCGTTCTGAAAGCAGTTTTGGGTATATTCGAATCTCGAATTCGCAACTGATAATAACCTGATCTCAAATCTATCTTTGAAAACACCGAGGCTCCCTTTAGTTGATCAAACAAATCATCAATGCGTGGTATCGGATATTTATTCTTTATTGTCACCTTATTCAGCTGACGATAGTCGATGCACAACCTCATGGTTCCGACCTTCTTTTTCACAAACAATACTGGTGCACCCCAAGGTGAGAAACTTGGTCGAGCGAAACCTCTATCCATCAACTCTTGCAACTGAGCTTTCAATTCCTTTAATTCCGTTGGTGCCATACGATACGGAGCTATCGAAATCGGAGTAGTCCCAGGTATAAGCTCGATGCCAAACTCTACCTCCCGAACAGGTGGTAAACCCGGTAATTCTTCAGAAAAACATCCAAATATTCACAAACCACCGGCACAGATTCAGGCTTCTTTTCTAACTCTTTGTCATCAAGTACATACGCAAGGTATGCTTCACACCCTTTTCTTACATATTTCTGAGCCAACATCGATGATATTACAGCTGGCAACCTATTTAAGTCAGTAGACTCAACTCGGATTATCTCGTTATTTACACACCTCAAATCGATGGTTTTTCTTTTGCAATTTACAATTGCATCATGTACGATCAACCAATCCATACCGAGGATAACATCAAATTCATCAAACGGTAAAAGCATCAAATCGGCCGGAAAACAGGAACCTCGGATTACTAGGGGACATTTCTTACACACTTTGTCGACAAGCACGTAACGACCCAAGGGATTTGACACCCGAATTACAAACTCAGTAGACTCAACAGGTAAAGTCTTACTGGATGCTAAGGTTTCACATATATAAGAATGAGTAGAACCAGGGTCAATCAAAGCAATCACATTAGTATCAAAGAGAGTAAAAGTATCGGTAATAACATCTGGCGAGGAAGCATCCTCGCGTGCGCGTATAGCATAAGCTCTAGCAGGAGCATGAGCCTCAGATTTGGTTGTAGCATCTCTAGATCCTCTCTAACCGCCACTAGCATTGCCCGTATTCCTAGATGGTCTACCCCGAGCAGTGGTAGCACCCGGTTTCCCACTCTGATTTACATTCTGTTCAGACAATCTCGGGCAATCTTTAATAAAGTGGTCAACTGATCCGCACTTGTAACAGGAGCGGTCATGGAATCTACAACTCCCCGAATGCCATTTACCACAATACTGGCACTCCGTTCTGTCTCGACGATCATTTCCAACACTGGCGACCGAAGTGACTCGTGTACTCACAGGGGGTCGATCACGATCTCGTCTAGAAAAGCCCGAAGTGTCACTAGATCGGCCTAAATCATCTCTAAATTTTTTTGATGACTGTTGAAAGGGCCTCCCCGAAGACCTCTTACGAAGCTCCTTTGCTCCCATATCAGCTTTTCTTTTCTCCATACTGAGCTCCTCGACTTTGCAAGCTCGCTCGACAAGTACCACAAATTCTCGGATTTCTAAAATGGCAACATATAGATTTATATCATCGTTCAGTCCATCTTCGAAACGTTTACACATCACAATTTCTAAAGAAATGCATTCTCGCGCGTATCGGCTGAGCCTTACAAACTTTCGTTCATAGTCGGTAACCGACATGGAACCCTGTTTAAGTTCAAGAAATTCTTTCCGTTTTTGATCAATGAATCTCTGACTGATATACTTTTTTCGAAACTCGGTGTGGAAAAACTCCCAAGTTACTTGCTCTCTGGGCACGACAGAATTCAACGTATTCCACCAATAGTAGGCAGAATCACGTAGCAATGAGATAGTACACTTTAGGCATTCATCATGTGTACAAGACAGTTCATCAAGTACCCGAATAGTATTGTCCAACCAAAATTCAGCTTGCTCGGCATCGTCGCTGTCCGTAGCTTTAAATTCAGTAGCCCCGTGTTTTTGGATTCTGTCAACTGGGGGCTTATTTGGCCTTATTTGGTCAGTTACCAGAGGTATTGTAGGTACGGGGGTTGTATTAGTCGGGAATGGAGGTTGTGGAACAGCCGTATTAGTTCGAATGTATTGGTTGAACCAATCATTCATCACGCTATAAAAAGCTTGTCTAGCTTCATCATTCAGATTACTAGCAATAGGTTGAGAGTCCGCCGGCGCTATCCCTTGTGCGGGAGCAGGCGCTACACTCTCAAGATCATCAGCTACCGCTCGGTTGGGATCGGGATCCATTACTATAAATAAACACATTTTCAATTGTCAGAAATCACCACACTATCAAATAATCACATAATGGCATGTAAAGCTAGACCCAAACGTATTATGGTAGTGTAACACCCCATACCCGAGACCGTTACCGGAGTCGGACACGAGGGGTTAACAGACTTAATTCCCTTATTTTTACAGTCAATTTTAAAAATTTCCAGACTAGCTGGCTAACTGCGTCACTGTCACCTTAAAAATCATATCTTGAGTTCCAAAACTCGAAAATCAGTTTTGTAAATTTTCCCTGAAACTAGACTCATATATCCATCTACAAGTTGTTTTCTAGAATTTTTTGTCAGGCAAATTAGTACAGTTTATTAGTTAAAGTCTCCCCTGTTACAGGGTTTGACTTCTCTGACCTTCATGCATTACGACTTATATATCTCCCTGTACAGGGATTAAATACTTATGCAATTTGTTTCTAATAAAACTAGACTCAAAAAGGAATCTATACATATATGGCATGACTTCTAATTATCTCTGGTTAATTTATAATGAATTTCCACAGTCAGATCAGGGGATCTAGAAATCTCTCTGGCCCTGTCCCACGAAAACTTAAATATCTCTTAAAATACGACTCATATGACCGTTTCATTTCTTTCATATGAAAGTATATTCATAAAGGTTCGATTACATAATTTATTCTCTATTTAATTCCATTCTTACTATTTTTAGTGATTTTTCAAATCCACACCACTGCTGCTGTCAGCATCTGTTTTTAAGGTAAACCTTACCTATTTCATGGTTTTCCATGAATCAACTAGAGTTTGTCATACATAGCATCAAAATAATCATAATTAACCATTCCCAATGGCTAATCGTTACCAAATATTTCCATACCTCTCAATGAACAACATACAAGACGATTATAATGCTATGCTCAAAGTGTATATAAGCCATTTTCGCATGGCTATCCAAATTTATACAAAACCAAAGGGTACATGACCAACAACAAAAAGGGTAGTCCTATACATGCTATTTCAGAGTTCAATCAAAAGTGTACCAAGGGGGCTTTGATAGTGTGGACGACTTCGACTTCGACAATCCCAAGTCCGATAGCTGACGAACCAAAATCTATAAAACAGAGAATCAAAGAAACGGAGTAAGCATTTAATGCTTAGTAAGTTTTGAATAATGAAATTAGTTTCGGCTAAGGTATAACATTCATATGGCTAAATGGATAACTTCATATATGCACATTCTCATAAACATACTTACTTCACGCTTCAATCAATATATTCATTCACAAGGTATCAAACCTAACTAAAGGCTGAAAATTCGTTAATCAATTGAACGAATACTATTTAAAACGAATCGACTTTTCCGATGCATATACGAAACATACCTCATCGTTTGGATTTTATGAGCGTATTAATTTGAAATTTACAGCAAGATCGCTCATTCCCAAACCAAGTACCTTCGGAGTTTAGCTGGATATAGCTACTAGCTCAAATGCCTTCGGGACTTAGCTCGGTTATAGTAACTCGCACAAATGCCTTCGGGACTTAGCCCGGTTATAGTAACTCCCACAAATGCCTTCGGGACTTAGCCCGGATATAGTAACTCGCACAAATGCCTTCGGGACTTAGCCCGGATATAGTAACTCGCACAAATGCCTTCGGGACTTAGCCCGGATATAGTAACTCGCACAAATGCCTTCGGGACTTAGCCCAGAAATAGTCACTAGCACAAATGCCTTCGGGACTTAGCCCGGTTATCAATCCGAATATCCATGCACATCTCAATAAATCATGACACATCAATATTTCATTTTCATAACTAGAATTCAAACACAATTCACTTATCAAGCATTATCATTTTTGGCTTAATAGCTACATACAAAGGGCATGATTTTGATTTGCTTATAACATAATCTAATCGAATCATGATCTAAGTTTCATTACTCGAAAACTTACCTCGGATGTTGTCGAATGGTTTCGACGGCTATTCGATCACTTTTTCCTTTCCCTTATCCAACTTTGGTCCTCTAAGCTCTTGAGCTAATTCAAACAAATTTAACTTATTAAAGTCTCATTATGCTAGCTTATGGCCGAATATGACAATGAATTTGATAGGTCATATGGCCACCTTTAGCTCAAATACAAAATGGTCATACGCATTTTTAATCACATTAAGCAATTTAATACCATTAATCTAACATTTCCTCATGTGCAACTTTATGACCGAATACACATATCATTAACTCAATATCAATTAACTAAGCACTTAAACAAATTCTCTTTAACTATACACACATTCGGCAATGACAAAGACAATTTAGCAAACCTTAAATTCAACTTATAACAATATATATATTCAATATTCAAAGCATTTAACATCACTTCACCATAATTTTTACATCATGGCCGAATGTTCCTTTGAACCATTTACCCTTGCAAGGCATAAATTTCACCATCAAAACTAACAAGCTTATAATCCCATGACCGAAATCTCTAACAACACCAATTAAAAATACTTCATGGGTTTGAGGTAAAACCAAGAAAGAAACTTATAAATATCGAGATATAAGCACTAACATTGTTCATCTAGATTTAGCATGAAACAACATCCATCACCCTTATAATTACCATAGTCGAAAACCTTACTCATTCCAAAATCCAAATCTCAACTTGGGTCACAAAAATAACTTGATATCTCATCAACACAACATCAACACCAAGCAAGAATGATACATCCATGGCCGAGTGTCATCTCCATCACATAGCAAGATTTAGACCATGGGCTAGGTAGAACTCAAGCTAACAACTAAAACATGCATGCATCTCATGGAACATCATCAAACATACCTTAGTCTAGCAAACCACCATAGCCGATTTCCTCAAAGCTCTTTTTCCTTCTTTTTCTTTCTTCTATTCGGCCAAGAACAACATGAGAGCTTTTTTTCTTTCTTTTTTTTTCATCATCATTTACCTTCCCATTATTATTTTATTGCCCATACTTTTTATTTTATTTTTCCTAACATAAAGCATTAACCCAACATGTTCATGACATGTTTTTTAGCCATAACATTTTGTCCACCCTCATGCTCATGGCCGGCCACTACTAATTAGGGGGGAAATTTGACATGCAAGTCCACCCTTTGATTTCATGCACTAATTGATCCTTATAGATTAACCTATCACATTTCAAAAGTGTCACACCTAAGTCCTATTGACTAAATTCACATGCAATTTACTAAATCGAAGCTTAAAACTTTCACACATTCATAATCACATACTTTAGCCAATAAATATCATATTCAAATAATTTGGTGACTCGGTTTAGCGGTCTCGAAACCGCATTCCGACTAGGGTCACTTTAAGGCTGTCACAGGTAGTCCTAGAATCGACTAAACCGTAGCTCTGATACCAATAAAATTGTAACACCCCGTACCCGAGACCGTTTCCGGATTCGAACACGAGGTGCAAACAGACTTAATTCATTTATTTCCACAGTCCATTTTAAAATTTCCAGACAAGCTGGCTAACTGCGTCACTGTTACCTTAAAAATCATATCTCAAGTTCCAAAACTCAAAAACCAGTTCTGTAAATTTTTCCTGAAACTAGATTCATATTTCCATCTACAAATTGTTTTCTAGAATTTTTGGTCAAGCCAATTAGTACAGTTTATTAGTTAAAGTCTCCCCTGTTTCAGGGTTTGACTACTCTGACCTTCATGCATTACGACTTAGATATCTCCCTGTACAGGGCTTCAATACTTATGCCGTTTGTTTCTAAAGAAACTAAACTCGAAAAGGAATCTATACATATATGGTATGACTTCTAATTATCTCTGGTTAATTTATAATGAATTTCCAAAGTCAGAACAGGGGATCCAGAATTTGCTCTGGCCCTATTTCACGAAAACTTAAACATCTCATAAAATACGGCTCATATGATCGTTTCCTTACTTTCATATGAAAATATATTCATCAGGGTTCGATTACATAATTTATTCACAATTTAATTCTATTCCTACTATTTTTAGTGATTTTTCAAATTCACATCACTGCTGCTGTCGGTATCTGTTTTTAAGGTAGACTTTACCTATTTCATAATTTCCATGATTCAACTAGCCCTTTTACATACATAGCACAAAAATATGATCGTGATTAACCATTCCAATGGCTAATCATTGCCAAGCATTTCCACACCTCTCAATAACCATATATATATACAAAATGATTATAACGCTGTGCTCAAAATATATAAGCCATTTTGGCATGGCTATCCAAATATATACAATACCAAAGTACTTGACTAACAACAAAAGGGCAGCCCTATACATGCCATTATCAGAGTTCAACTAAAAGAGTACCAAAAGGACTTTGATAGTGTGGGCGACTTCGACTTTGACACTCCCAAGTCCAATAGCTGGCGAACCAAAATCTATAAAACAGAGAATCAAACAAACGGAATAAGCATTTAATGCTTAGTAAGTTTTGAGCAATGAAATTAGGCACAACTGAAGTATAGCATTGATATGACTAAACGAATAATTTCATATACACATATTCTCACAATCATACCTACTTCACATTTCCAACCCTTATATTCATACATAAGAAATCAACTTGACTAAAGGCCGGAAGCTTGTTAATCGATTGAGCGAATACTATTTAAAAGGAATCAATTATTCCAATGCATATACAAACATACCTCAACGTTGGGGTTTTACGAGCGTATTAATTGAAATTATTACAGCAAGATTGCTCATTCCCAAACCATGTACCTTCGGGATTTAGCCGGATATAGCTACTCGCTTAAATGTCTTTGGGACTTAGCCCGGATATAGTAACTCGCACAAATGCCTTCGGGACTTAGCCCGGATATAGTAACTCGCACAAATGCCTTCGGGACTTAGCCCGGATATAGTAACTCGCACAAATGCCTTCGGGGCTTAGCCCGGAATTAGTCACTAGCACAAATGCCTTCGGGACTTAGCCCGGTTATCATCTGAATATTCATGCACATATCAATAAATCATGACACATCTATATTTCATTTTCATAACTAGAATTCAAACACAAGTCACTTATCAAGCATTATCATTTTTGGCTCAATAGCTACATACAAAGAACATGATTTTGATTTGCTCATAGCATGATCTAATCGAATCATAATCTAAGTTCCATTACTCGAAAACTTACCTCGGATGTTGTCGAACGATTTCAACGGCTATTCGATCACCTTTTCCTTTCCTTTATCGGATTTAGTTCCCCTTTGTTCTTGAGCTTAATTTAACAAATAAATTGATTTAATCATTTTGAACATCAAAGAGAAACTCAAGGTACTTAGCCCATGTATATTAGGCATTAGAGTCATATATGTATGAAATCATGAATCAAATTCAACATATTTGCCAATATTCCCCTTTAGCCGATTTTCTAAGTCAAGATAAAGCCATCAATATGCTTACCTATAGCCGAACGTACACATCAACCTATGTATTCATTCATGTGGCCGAATATGCATGTCCATGTTGAGGCCGATTGTATACTTAATACATTCTACAAATATGGTCACTTGTATTGACTAAATACCATTTTGTTTCAAGTTCAAAACTCGGCTAATACACATATATACACTAGTAATCAAATACTAACATTTGCACTTCACCTTAATAGCTAGCTTAGCAAACCTTAATTTAACATATAATTGTGCATAACACAATTAAAGTATCCTCTCCATTCCATCAATTCAAAACACATACATTACTCAATAATGTTCAAAATCATATTCGGCCTTAGTACATAACTTGCTAGCCGATTTTTCTCCATCTAGCAACTAATGCACATATGTGCTCATTTGTTAGACTCTACTTCATCTAACTACTAACCCCTTTTTTTCATCCAAATAACATGAACAACAACCGTATTTCTCTTCTACTTCCTACCATGGCCGAATGCTCAAGACACCATACCATGATTTTCATAATTTTGACATGGGTTACTAAAATAACTTGATACCTCATCAACACAACATCAACACCAAGCAAGAATGACAACATCCATGACCGAGTATCATCTCCATCAAATAGCAAAAAAAATTTAAACCATGGGCTAGGTAGAATTCAAACTAACATCTAAAAATATGCATGAATTTCATGGAATAACATCAAACATACCTTAACCTAGTTACAAGCATGGCCGAACCTCTTCAACCCTTCTTCCTTTCTTTCCTTTGATTTTTCGGTCAAGAAGAGCAAAATGAGAACTTTTTCTCTTTTTTTTTTCATCACCCATGCTCCTTATTTTATTATTCCTAACATAAAACACTAACATAAAATGTTTATAATACCTTTTAACCCATAGCATGGCCGGCCACTAGTTCAAATTTTGGGTAATTTGACATGCAAACCCATCATCTTTATAACATGCATTAATAGGCCACTTACATTTGCCTAGCACATTTCTAAATTTTCTCACATAAGTCCTATTAACTAAATTCACATGCAATCGACTAAATCGAAGCTTAAAACTTTCGCACATTCATATTCACATATTCTAGATAATAAATATCACATTCAAATACTTCAGTGACTCGGTTTAGCGGTCCCGAAACCACTTCCCGACTAGGGTCAATTTAGGGCTATCACAAAATTTCTTCCCACAATTTACTATAACATCATGGGTAGATAACCAATCCATACCAGGGATAATGTTAAATTCATCAAACAATAATAACATGAGGTTAGCTAGAAAACAATGACATCTAATTGTCAAGGGACAATTTCTACATACTTGGTCAACTAATACATGCTTGCCTAATGGGTTTGACAATTCTGTAGACTCGACAGGCATATTCATGCTAGACACCAATTTCACACAAGCATACGAATGGGTAGACTCAAAATCAATCAAAGCGACAATAGAAATATCATGAAGAGAAAAAGTATCCGTAATCACATCCGGTGATGATGCCTCTTCGCAAGCACGAATGGCATAAGTCCTTGCAGGAGCTCGGCCCTCAGACCTCACAACTGAATCTCTAAGCACACCTCGGTTGTTAGCCCCACTTCCTGGGCTCTTTTGTGGTTTACCCCTCGAAGGGGCATTACTCGCTCTCACATCTTACTTTTTGCCTTTCTCATCTATTTCAGGATAGTTTCAGATGAAATGGTCTAGTAAGCCACACTTGAAACAACCTCTATCATTTCCTTGGCACTCACCAAAATGACCCCTACCACAATGAGAACACTCAGGCCTATTTGGCTGAGCACTACCAACACTCGCGATAGAAGTGGTTTGAGCTTTACAAATTATGTACTACTTATTCTTATTTCTACTCAAGAATCCCACTGAAGCATTCGATTGAGTAAGAAATTCTCTCGGTCTCTTGGATGGGGTCTAATGTGATTTCTCCATCTGTCTTTTCTTTAAGTCATGAGACTCCATATCCACTTTTCTCTTCTCTTTGACCAATTCTTCTGCCTTGCAAGCTCTTTCAACAAGCATCACAAACTCCTTTAACTCGAAGATGCCAACTAATAATCGGATGTCTTTGTTCAATCCGTCTTCAAATCTCTTGCACATGATAGCTTCGGTAGATACGCACTCCCTAGTGTATTTGCTGAGCCTCACGAACTCACGCTCATACTCTGTCACTATCATTCGACCTTGCTTTAATTATAAAAATTCTTTCCTCTTCTGATCTATAAACCGCTGACTAATATACTTCTTTCGAAATTCCTTTTGGAAAACACCCATGTAATCCTTTCCCTTGGTACAACGACACAAGGGTGTTCCACCATTGGTAGGCTAGACACAAGGGTGTTCCACCATTGGTAGGCTAAGTCTCGCAAGAGTGACACAATACACTTCATGCACTCCTCAAGCGTGCAAGACAATTCATCGAATACCCAAATGGTATTTTCTAGCCAAAACTCTGCCCTTTCTGGGTCATCATCTATATTCGCTCTAAATTCCTCAGCCCCTTGGTTCCGAATTCTGTCAACCGGAGGTCTCTCCCTCCTAATCATCTCTATAGCTTGGGGAGCTATGGGCACAAGCTGGGGAATTGGAGGGGGTGGAGAATGTGGAGTGTTCGGGTTTGCACGAACAAACTCCAAATACCATGCGTTCATCATGTGGAGGTAGACTTCTCTAGCCCCTCTGCCCTGAGAAAATGTCACAGGCACACTCTCGACTGGCGCAGTCCCTTTAGTGGGAGCCGGTGTATTACTCTCTACATCGTCCACCACTACTCCGTCGGGATCCATTTACTATATGAAAACACAATTTAAAGTCAGGAGTCATCACACCATCACAATGTATTTATGGCATGTATAGCTAGACTTGTACACTCGTCTGAGAATCGACTAAACCTAGCTTTGATACCACTAAATGTAACACCCCTTACCCGAGTTCGATGCCGGAACAGGATACAAGGTGTTATCAGACTTAAACACATACATACAAATATTTTTGGGTCATAAAATTTTGCTCAATTTTTAAAACTTTCAAACTTCCTCTTAAAGACCCTAATATAGACCTACAAGGTCCAAAACACGCTTTGGAAATGCTTCGAGAATAAACTAAATACTTTAAAAAACTTTATAAAATTTCAAAGTAGATAGGGGCATACGCCCGTGTGTATTCTTAGCATGACCATGTTGTAAGCCCGTATGGCTCACACGGCCTGAACATATCGGGACACGCCCGTGTCCCTAGCCCGTGCAAATTTATTTATCGATTTAAACCTATAGGGGTTTTTACACAGCTTAGCACAAGCCTATGTCCATGACCCGTGTCCTTCACACGGCCATGACACGCCTGTGTCTCAGCCCATGTACAAAAACCTTGACATTTTGTTTCTAACGTCAGCAACCCTTTAGGGGCACACGGCCATGGTACACACCTGTGTACTAAGAAAATGGAAAAGATAAGATGTAACCATACAGCTTAGTAAGTTACAAGTAAATAATTAACATTGCTTTACCAAGTAACATCATACTCATAACATATCACACACTTGCACAAGATTATTGAATGACTATAGACATAACTTACTCATTTCATCCTTACTACTCATATACATACCCTGAGCTCATTCTCTTGAGTTTCATGCAGGTACCTGTACCACTTGGAACATAATCATAACTTTTATTAATCATGATATAATCTTTAAATCACCCATTGAGCCAGTTGGAAAACAAATGGATATCCGCTAAACCTCATACAAAAGGGTAAGATACCGATACCATGTCTCAGACATGGTCTTACACTGGCTCTCATATATCAGTATTGATGCCATGTTCCAAACATGGTCTTACACTAGCTACCTATCGAGGCCGATGCCATGTCCCAGACATGGTCTTACACTAACCTTCCTATCGAGGTCGATGCCATATCCTTACACTAGCTCTCATATATCAATGCTGATGCCATGTTCCAAACATGGTCTTACACTGACTCACATATCAAGGCTGATGCCATGTTTCAAACATAGTTTTACACTAGCTCTCATATCAATCCCGATGCCATATTCCAAACATGGTCTTACACTGACTCACATAACCCTAGTATCACGGCATAGATATCCAATCTATTCCTACAGTTTAACTGGAAGTTTCATCACATCCAATTTCGTCATGCATATTCTTACTCAAATTGAACATTTCATGCAATATCCATAATTTAATGCATAATAACAATAAAATTGTAATATTTACGTGCAACTTACCTCGGTATACAAAAAAGTGAGTGATTAGTTGGATTTAGTCCACTAGCTTGGTTTTCCCCCGGTCTAGGTCTGAATTTCATATTTCTTGATCTAAAATAATAAAATTCACTAATTTAATCATCACATTAATCAAGACATTTCATAAACTATATTTTGCCTAAATGACCATTTTGCCCCTAGACTTTCACAACATTACGATTTTACCCCTAGGCTCGTAAATCGATTTTCATCAAATTTTCTCACTAACCAATCCTAGCTGAATTCTTTGTATACTAGAAGCAGCCCACAATTTCAATTATTTCACACATTTACCACATAATTTATAACTTATGCAAAATGGTCCATAGTTAGGATTTCCATGAAAACTACTTCACAAAAGTGGGTTATTTAACAACCATAACTCATTTTCTTCCACAATATTTCAGCAAACAACACAAAAACTTTCATGGAAAAACCTTAAACTTTCAACCTTTTGCAAAATAGCCCCCCATTAGTTAGCGTATGCTACAAGGGTCCCAAAAGTACAAAAATTATCAAGAAAAGCCATCAAAATCACTTACTTGCAAGAGCAAAGAGTGGCTGAAATTTTGAAATTCCAAAACCCTTAAAATGTCTGGTATTGTCGGCGACATGGACAAGAAGATGTAAAAGATGACAACCCCTTTCTTTTTGTTTTATTTCTAGTCAAAATATTCTACCAACTTTACATAATTTTGACTTTTCTATTCCTCTTTGTCTCTATGGCCGGCCACCCCTATAGAAATGGGTCTATTTGTCCTTTAAAGACCCTTAACTATGATTCTGTAGCTATTTAACACCATTTTCTAGAAAAACAAAACTTTTGCCTTTTATGCAATTTAGTATTTTTTCGTAATTAAGCTCACAATCGCTAAAATTAATTCATCAAAATTTTTATGAATCCATGTAAACATGCTATAATACATAAAATAATATTAAAAATAATTTCTCTGGCCTTGAATTAGTGGTTCTGAAACCACTGTTCTGACTAGGCCCAAAATCGGGTTGTTACAATATTGTTCATTGAAACATGCATCAAACCATTGCTACATTAACACATACTAAATAGGCACCATAAATACCAAGATGTCATAAACTAATCAATAATAAATGATGCCAAAGCAACATATACATACCAAATTCAACATCTAAGCATTCAACTAAACATCAAACTCTAGTCCACCTATACATGCCATTATAACCTTGGCCAAAACATCAAAAACTTCTAAAATAATCGCTAGATAGTGTGATAGATCTCTGACGAACTTCCAATAGATTGAGCTTCCAATAATCTGTAAAGTAAAGGAAAATAATTATGTAAGCAATGAATGCTTAGTAAGCTCGTATAAACTTTAAACATAATATCCCATTTCAATAATGAACATTATAGAATAAATATAAACATATACCAAAGCCATAATACTTATAAAACTTTATAACCATCAACTTAGAAATGAGTAAGTCCATCAAAATCATATATATTTTTCATTCAAATGTAATAGGATTTTATAAGACATATTACTCAATCATTAACCTTTTCATGAGTTAGTGTATTTATCCATGATATAGGTAAATACATCTTTAGCATAAATAGATTTCTCACATATACGTACATCATTTAACTCATCGATCTTTTTATATCATCATATTACATCCCAATTATGAACTTACCATTTCATTCTCTTTTCTTACTAGTTCCATTTGCATATTACAAAGCATGGGCATAAAAATCCACAAGCTTGGCACAAGCTTAAACATCATCATCAATATGCAAGTTAGTGCATTTATACATAAATCTTTTGGAATCAACCACATGATAAGCCATTTCATGAGAAAATACATTATTTGATTCATACAACCTTTTCATGAACATAATCATATTTCCGTCGAAGTTTACCATCTCAATCATTTTCATTCATACATGATATAGTTCATTTGAACACTTACCGTTCCTTTCCTTTTCTTACCCATTGAACCACTTAGATTATCATTGGACGCTCGGGAAAGCTCACATGAAGTGTGCTTAAACATATAACCGTAACCTTTCATTTAATTATCATTATGATGATTACAATTAATACAAACTTACTTGGCTAATTTGTAGTAATGACTAAGTACAGGGGTTATTTGGTAATTTTCTCTTCCCCTTGATTTTCCACTCGTTTTTGTACTTTCATTAAATTCATTAATTTAGACAGTAAAACCAATTCACTTTATGCAATTTAGTCCTATAACACCCCGAACCCGATACCGTCGCCGGAGTCGAACACGAGGTGTTAACAGACTTCAAACCACTTATTCGACATTTCCCAGACAAGCTGCCAATCTGCGTACTAGTCGCTTTAAAAATCATATGCCCATCTCCATAAATTTTTCTAGAATTTTTGGTCGGGCCAATTAGTACAGTTTATTAGTCAAAGTCTCCCATGTTACAGGGATCGACTACACTGACCCTTGCGCATTACGAATTGGATATCTCCCTGCGCAGAGCTTCAATACTGATGTCGTTTGTTTCTATAGAAACTAGACTCAGAGAGGAATCTGTACATATATGGCATGACTCCTAATTATCTCTGGTTAATTTATAATAAATCTCCAAAGTCGGAACAGGGAATCCAGAAACTGTTCTGGCCCTGTCTCACGAGAACCTGAATATCTCCTAACATACTATCCATATGATCTTTTCGTTACTTCTATATGAAAATAGACTCATCGAGCTTCGAATACATAATTTATTCATCAATTAATTCCACTCCTACTATTTTTAGTGATTTTTCGATCTCACGTCACTGCTGCTGCCAGCATCTGTTACGAAAGCAACTATGCCTATTTTGTGATTTCTCCTTGATCTAACTAGTAATTCATCATACATATCACCAATTATGATCATGACTAGCCATGCCAAAGGCTAATCATTGTCAAACATCTCCCTACTACACTATTGCCATATCATGAATTTTAACACCAAAAATAATCAACCATGACATATGGCATAAAAAGGTCGAATTATCAAGATTTACGACCTAACGTTATGAAACCAAACCCAACCGAACATTTATGCCATTTTCGCATGGCTAAAAGTTTACATACCAAAGTTCAAACACAACATAATAGCCTATACATGCCGAAATGCTCTCCTAAGCCGACTAAGAAGAAAGTACCAAAACTTGCTAGCCGGTGTGATGACTCCAATGACGGCCCGATCACGCAAGAATAGACGAGTCCAAGAAACCTAAAATAGGTGACAAGGAAACACCGAGTGAGTATATAACTCAGTAAGTCATAAGCAATGCACTACCATCCATTAATAACATTATCACAATAGGAAATAAAATGGAACGAGGCCAGTTACTCCATCCATACCGAACCATGCCATGGTTCCTCAGACCTATCGGCTCAATCTCATACCAAATCATGCATTCACATTCCGTATACTCATCAATAGGATATTTGAGGCATTTTCATACATCATTTTATTTTCGTTACAATCATACAACTAAACGGTCTTTCACCTATTCCACGATAAATCTTATGTACGTGACTTCAAGTATATTTGTCACATAGGTTCAAACTTACCAAGCTCAACTCCAAATATAGACATAGCACCTATTAGCCATGAACTCAAGGTACTTACCCGATCCGCTGTCCGTGATCGACTCAATAACGTCGCACACTTAGTGTCCATAATGTTTCAAAAGTATATAATAAGTTCGCACACTCATTGCTATATAATCAACTCGCACACTTAGTGCTATATAATCAAACTCGCACACTTAGTGCTACATAATCAAGCTCGCACACTTAGTGCTACATAATCAAGCTCGCACACTTAGTGCTGTACAATTTAAACCCGCACACTTAGCGCCAATCTCATGATCATAAATGTTTATACCCGCACTCTTAGTGCCGAGATCAACAACTCAATACATCTCTTCATCCAACACTTTCATCACCACATACATACATGTATATATATATATATTTCTCATTCCATTCAGCATCATTACATAGACGTTATGATCATTTAAATTAATACAACTATATGCTTAATGACTTACTTGGTGTTGGGTAAGACGGTTCCAACTCGGCTACTCGATGATCTTTTCTTTGCCTTTGCTTGATTCTCCTCTTTTAACTCCTTGAGCTTAATCAATAAATCAACTAGTTTAACCATCTTGCTAAACATTCATAATTCAATTACACATGCATATGTATGTTTGTATATTCGGCAACCATCCTCACTAATTACCCATTTAGTCGATTATACACATAATTAAAGGTAACATCACAAATGGGCATACTTATGTATATATACATATATATGTATATATATATACTTCGGAATGGGCATCACAATTAGATTTAACACCACCTTCATACTCAATTAGATGGCCGAATGTATGTATACATGTACAATGTCAACTATAACATCATTTAAACACCTAATTTCATCTCATGAACACTTAATCGAATTTTCCTAATCTAGCATATTTTCACATCTATTTGTAACATCATGTAAATCCACATATAACTACATTTCTTAAGTTCCACATCTTAATGCCCATTATAGCTGTAACACCCCTTACTCGTATTCCGGCTCGGAACAGAGTATGAGGTATTACTAAGTTTTTTTAAAAAAAATTTCGACAGCATTTTTGCTTAATTTTGCTTAAACCTCCTGCAAATTTAAATCACAATCCAATATATATATATATCAAGCAAACTCATTTATAATAATACTCACAATTTAACTATTAATGAACACCACATTTTAAATCAAACCATAACATATATTTACATGATGATTCCATATTTCATAGGTCGTCTATACATGCCATAATTTTCCGGAACGATAGTAGCAAAATACCCCAAGTGTGAAGGATAGTGTGGATGATTGTCTGACTTCGTTCCAAATTTTCGAGTTGTCGGAAGTCACTATAATCAAGGGAAAAATAAAATCGAGTAAGCATATAGCTTAGTAAGTAAACACATGATAAATAAGTAATTACTCACATAACTACACCAAAATATAAACTTATTCATGAATAACTTCATTGTTTAGGCAATTTCCAGCAAACTGTTTTTCTGCGTCATAGTCGCTAATTTATTTTTATCCGGAGCTACAGGGCTCCAAATTGAGTTTCGTAAATTTTCCCTGAAACTAGACTCATATACCATTTCACCATAAAAATTTCAGAATTTTTTTTACCCAGCCAATTAGTACAGTTTATTCATTAAAACTTCCCCTGTTTCACTGCCCAACGGTTCTGACCCTTCCTCAAAAAAATTCACTTAACTCTCTGTACAAAATTTTAAAAATGGTTTTGCTTGTTTCTATTAAAAATAGAGTCAATAAGGAATCCAGGAATATAAATTTCACACCATAATTATTTTTTTACAATTTTTGGTGATTTTCCAAAGTTAGAACAGGGGATCCCGAAATCAATCCAGCCCTGTTTCAGTAAAATTCAGATATCTCCAAAAATACAACTCTTTTGCTTATTCTATTTATTTCATATGAAAATAGACACATTCAGTTTCAATTTCATATATTATTCAGCTTCCCATTCATTTTCCACCATTTATGGTGATTTTTCAAAGTTACCCATCTGCTGTTGTTCAACACAGTTTATAACTAAATCGTTCCTTTTTTCATTTTTGATATTTTCTCCCATCTCATACATGGATCGATTTAGTATCCAACTCAATATTTGCCCCATAAAAATTTCCACCATATGGCAATATTCACCTTCCACACTTTTTCGTTGAGCACTCGGAATGTTAACCGTTATTGGTGGATCTCGCACTTAGCACCACCACTTAATCGGGGAATCAGCACTTAGCAACCCCTTGGGGAATCAGCACATAGCAACCCCCTTTTTATTTCAGAGATACGGTGGATATCGCACTTAGCACCACCAATGAACCGGGGAATCAGCACTTAGCAACCCCTCGGGGGAATCAGCACATAGCAACCCCCTTTCACATTTCAAAGATACGGTGGATATCGCACATAGCACCACCAATGAATCGGGGAATCAGCACACAGCAACCCCTTTATGTACAACATACTTCGGCTTATTCCGAGTATTCAACCCATAAATCATATATTGCAACCCTTTACCACCTTTCCCGATTTAACAACATTTTTAGGATATGGCCAAACATTTATTTTAATTCCAAATAAATCTCAACATATATCAATTAATGTCAAAATAATACATCAAGTCACGTGTTTACTTACCTCGGTGCAAAAT
>NC_053436.1:18472934-18520008 GCF_007990345.1 Gossypium hirsutum
TTGCATCAACATACATCCCAAAACCATTCAATAGGCATCACTGTAGACTATAAATTCATTACCCAATTCAGGTTGGACTAATATAGGTGCTTCCGTCAATAAAGCTTTCAATCTATCAAAACTCTATTAGCACTTATCAGTTCACTTGAATTTCACTTTTGCAACAATCGAGTCATCGGAGAAGCTATCATTGAAAACCCTTTAACAAATCTCCAATAATATCTTGCTAGTCCTAGAAAACTTCTGACTTCTAAAACATTCTTCGGTGACTTCCAACTTACAATAGCTAAAATTTATTCAAATCCACCCGAATACCCTCTGTAGATGCAACATGTCCTAGGACACTAACTTCCGTAGCCACCTGTCTAGGTTGGTTTAACTTTTGTTCTTATCCATCATACCCCAGGAATTTAATCCAAATGGCATCCCAAAACCATATGCCTATTGGTTTTAAGCTGTCTTCAGCAATCTGATATTTACTCATGCTGATAGTACAGATCAGATCATTTGAAAACATGGCACCTCTTAATGATCAATAATCATCTATATAGACCGGTACTTTTTCTGTGACTTTTTAGTTGTCTATTATTATGCTATCTCATTTCATCTTTTTCTACACATATCGGTGCCACTGGGAAAGCTAGGTCGAGAAATCCTCTATCAATCGACTCTTGCAACTGTACCTTCAGCTCTTTCAATTCAGCAGAAGCCATGTAACACCCCGAACCCGAGACCGTCACCGGAGTCGAACACGAGGTGTTAACAGACTTTAACCACTTATAAAAAATTTCCTAGACACTGCAGTCTGCGTACTAGTCGCTTTAAAATCATATCTTGAGTTCAGAAACTCGGAATCCAGTTCCGTAAATTTTCCCTGAAACTAGACTCATGTGACCATCTACATCTTTTTTTCTAGAATTTTTGGTTGGGCCAATTAGTACAGTTTATTAGTCAAGTCTCCCATTTTACAGGGATCGACTACACTGACCTTTGCGCATTACGACTTGGATATCTCCCTGTACAGGGCTTCAATACTGATTTCGTTTGTTTCTATAGAAACTATACTCAAAGAGGAATCTATACATATATGGAATGACTCCTAATTGTCTCTGGTTAATTATAATGAATTTCCAAAGTCGAACAGGGAATCCAGAAACCGTTCTGGCCCTGTCTTACGAGAACCAGAATATCTCTTAACATACTGTCCATATGATCGTTTCGTTACTTTCCTATGAAAATAGATTCATCAAGGTTCGTTTACATAATTTATTCACTATTTAATTCCATTCCTACTATTTTAGTGATTTTCCAAATCTACATCACTGCTGCTGTCAGCATCTGCCTTTAGGGTAGACTTTACCTATTTCATAGTTTCCATGAATCAACTAGCCCTTTTAGCATAAATAGCACAATTTATGATAGTGATTAACCATTCCCATGGCCAATCCTTGTTAAGCATATCCACACCTCTCAATAACCATATCCATACCAAATGATTATAACATTACTCAAACATATATAAGCCATTTTCGCATGGCTAACCAAAATTATACAGTCCAAGGGTCCATGACCCACAACAACCGGGTAGTCCTATACATGCCATTTCGAAGTTCAACCAAATTGTACCAAAAAGGGGGGGCTTTGTAGTGTGGGCGACTTCGACTTCAAATCCCGAGTCCGATAGCTGGAGAACCAAATCTATAAACAGAGAATCAAGGAGACGGAGTAAGCAATTTATGCTTAGTAAGTTTTGAGCAGGGATTCCAGCACAACAAAGTATAGCATTCATGTAGCTAAACGGATAATTTCATATGCACAATTTTTCATATCATACTTACTTCACATTACCAACCCTTTTATTCATACACAAAGATCAACTTAGCCAAAGGCTGGTAGCTCATTTATCAACTGAGCGATACTTATTTGTAAGGGCTCAACTAATTCAAAGCACATACGAAACATACCTCAATGTTGGGATGTTTCAAGCGTATTAACTGAATTTTTACAGCAGATCATTCATTCCCAAATCACGTACCTTCGGATTTAACCGGATATAGCTACTCGTTCAAATGCCTTCGGGACATAGCCCGGTTATAGTAACTCGCACAAATGCCTTCGGGACTTAACCCGGATTTAGTAACTCGCACAATGCCTTCAGGCTTAGCCCGGAATTAGTATCTCGCACAAATGCCTTCGGATCTTAGTCCGGATATTAGTATCTCGCACAAATGCCTTCGGATCTTAGTCCGGATATGGTCACTTAGCACAAAGCCTTCGGGACTTAGCCCGGACATCATTCAATAACCTGCACATTTAACATAATCATAGCACATTCGTATTTCATTTTCGTTAGCAAAACTCAAACACAAGACACTTATCATTCTTGTAATTTCGGCTCAACAGCCACACACAAAGAGCATGATTTTAATTTGTTAAAACATGATCTAATCAAATCATAATTTAAGCTCTTTTACTCAAGAACTTACCTCGGATGTTGTCGAATGATTCCGATAGCTATTCGACCACTTTTTCCTTCCCTTTATCGGATTAGTTCCCCTTTGCTCTTGAGCTTAATTAAACAAATAAATTGATTTAATCATTTGAGCATCGAAAAGAGGAACACAAGGCACTTAGCCATATTTATACATTAGACATTAAGTCACATATGTACGGAATCATGAATCAAACTCAACATTTTAGCTAATTTTTCCCATTGGCCGAATTTTCTAGCCAAGACAAAGCATCATATGCTTGCCTCTAACCGAATACATGCAACACCAATCTCCTTCCTATGGCGGAATATGCATGTCTATGTTGGGGCCGATTGCAACACTTGTACATTCTACAGTATGGTCACTTGTATTGACTAAACACCATTTTGTTTCAAGTTCAAAACTTGGCTATACACACATATATACACTAGTAAAGCATCCTCTCCCTTTCCATCAATTTAACACATGCATTACTCATTAATATACAAAACTTATATTCGGCCTTAGCACACAACTTGCTAGCCGATTCTTCTCCATCTAGCAACCAATGCACATATGTGCTCACTCAAAATGCTAAAAGAAGATTCAAGAATCATCAATCCACCATCACATGCATCATTAACAAGCTTCATATTTAGCATGCAATGGCATTAACACAAAATCCACCTAGGCCGAATATCATCCCCATGACATAGCAAGATTTGAACCATGGGCTAATTAGAACTCAAGCTAGCAACTAAAAAAAAACATGCATGAATCTCATGGCACAACCTCAAACATACCTTGATCTAGATACAAGTATGGCCAAACCTCCTCCTAATCCTCTTCCAAACCAAACATGAAGCAAGAACTCCTTCCTCCTTCCTTAGAATTTTCGGCCAAAAGAAGATGAAAAGGATGAACAAAATTTTTCTTTTCTTTTCTTTAACTCACGGCAATTGGGGGGGGAACAACCACACACTTCTTTTTTTTCATCATATTCCCTTTCATTATTTAATTTCCATGCTCATTATTTTATTGTTTCCACCGATGATGCACCAACACAACATGTCTATGACATGTCTTGCCCATCACACTTGGTCTACCATGCTTGTCATGGCCGGCCACTACTAATAGGGGGAATTGACATGCAAGTCCCCCCTTTTTCAACATGCACTAATAGGCCCTTATGCTTTGACCTATCACATTTCAAAATTTTCTCACATAAGTCCTATTTGATAAAATTCACTTACAATTAACAAAATTCAAACACGAAATTTCACACATGCACATGTACATATAATGAGCATCAATTATGACGGTTAATTATTTTTATGACTCGGTTTAGTGGTCCCGAAACCACTTCCCGACTAGGGTCAATTTTGGGTTGTCACAAGCCATATAGATATCGGTGTCGCTCTAGCACAACGTCTATGGAAAATTCACCTCTCTAGCTGGAGGTAAACAGGTAGTTCTTCTGGAAATACCTTAGAAACTCACAAACAACCGGCACCAATTGGATTTTCAACTCTGATACTTTGGTATCTAGTACAATAGCAAAATAAGCCTCATTCCCCTTTTTAACATATCTCTGTGCTGATATTGCTGAAATCACATTAGACAATCCATCCAGTTTCTTAGTTTCAACCCGGAGTAGCTCACCATTCTGACACTTCAATACAATGTATTTATGCTTACAATTTACCACGGCATCATGTGGGGTTAACCAATCCATTCCCAATATTACATCAAATTCATCAAAGGATAACAACATCAAATTAGCCGAAAATCAGTAACCTTTATCATCAATGGGCAATTTTTACAAATTTTATCCACTATGATATGCTGATCCAAGGGGTTTGAATCTTTAACCACAAATTTGGTGAATTCAACAATCATATTTTTAACAGACACAAATTTTGTGCATATATATGAATGCGTGGAACCAGGATCAATCAAAGCAATAATATCAGTATCAAGTAGAGAGAATGTACCAGTGATAACATCTGGTACCGAGGTATCTTCTTTTGCACGTATTGCATATGTTCTTGCTCGAGCCTCAGATTTAGCTGTTGGATCTTTTGTAGCACTACAACTACCCCCGACATTTCTGAAATACCATGGTGGCCTACCCCTCGAGATAAGATTACTCGGCTTTGGGGCCTGTTCAATGTCTTTCTCAACCCTTTTGGGGAAATCTTTAAGAAAATGGTTGAGAGAACCGCACTTAAAGCAAGCCCCACTTCTCATCTGACACTCTCTGAAATGCAATTTCTTACAGACATTGCATCGTGGTTTGAGGTTTCCAACACTCCAAACACTAGTTGTTAAGGGAGGCGAAGACCTCGGGTTGGTGCATTTGGAACTTCATTCCTTTCCTGAATAGTCCCTTGATGTAGCAAAGCGCTCATGATAATTCTTTGATTTCTTTGAAGCAGATGATTGCGTCTTGTTCATAAATCTTTTACTCGTAACCTGAGCTTCCCTTTCCACTTGCCTCTTTTCTTTTCTCAATTCCTTGACCTTGTGTGCTCGTTCAGCCAACAATACAAATTTTCTTAATTCCAGAATTCCAATCAACAGCTTGATATCTTTGTTTAGACCTTCTGCAAATTACTTGCACATTTCGGCTTTAGTCTGAACCCATTCGCTAGCATACTTGCTCAATCTAACAAATTCTCATTCATACTTGGATATTGTCATATTTCCCTGTTTGATTTCTAAAAATTCCTTCTTTTTCTGGTCCAGAAATCTCTGACTAATATACTTCTTTTTGAACTCTGTTTGGAAAATTCCCATGTAATATTTTCCCTTGGTACTATATAAGATATGGTTTTCCACCAATGGTAGGCTGTGTCTTTCAACAAAGATACAGCACATTCCAGACATTTGGCTGGTGTATATGATAACTCATCTAGAACTCGAATAGTATTTTCCAGCCAGAACTTGGCCTTTTTTAGATCGTCATTAGCTGTAGCCCTAAATTCTTTAGCCCCATGTTCTCTAATTTTATCTACTGAAGCCTTACCAATTCTGACAAGTCTAGCATCTTGTGGCGTTTCATCATGTTGTGTAGTAGGTGGGGGAGGTCGTTGAATAGTAGAGTTTGCTCTCATATATTCACTAAACCATTCATCCATCAATTAAAGAAGGCCACTTTTGTCGCCTCATTTCGGCCCTCAGATACAGGCCTTCTACTACCACTAGATGCAGCTCGTTGTACCAAAGCTTGAGCAGTGCTCTCAACTTCCTCAGCCTCGGCTTTGCTTGGTTGGAAGACATTACTATATGAAAATACATTTAAAGGTGGTCAGAAGATATCACACTATCATAATTTATATAATGACATGTATAGCTAGACTCGTACTTGCTACGTTAGTCCGAGAATCGGCTAAACCGTAGCTCTACTATCACTAAATGTAACACCCCTAACCCGTATCTGTCATTGAAACAGGGTTTCAGAGTATTACAAGAACATTCAAAACATTTTACAAATAATTTACGTAGATTATTATTCATTTACTGAGATCATTCAAAACGTCCCTTAATTGGACCCTCGAGGTCCAATAGGAGCATTAGAATCAAGTAGGGACTTAATTGGAAACTCATAATGTAACGACCCACATTTCATGGGCACCAAAAAGTGAGTTTAGGGCTTCCGTCTTAGGAAAATGAGTTCGTAAATATTTATAAAAATATATTTACGAAGATAGTTGTGAGTTGAATTAGATTTTAATTAGGTGAACTTATTTTTAATTAGAAGTAATTAGTAGAAAGGACTAAATTGAATAAAGCATAAAAGCTTAATCACAGAATAGAGACATGTGTAATTAAACTAAATTAGTGACATGTGTAAGTTAGAAAATAAATACATGTGTATTTAAATTATTAGTACAAATGTATATAATATATATATTGACTTATAAATTTAGTAAAAGATATTTACTTATTATTATTATTATTATAATATTTTATGAAATAATTGACATAATAACAAATGTATGGTGATGAAATATTACATGTGTACATGTGTTTATGAATACACATGTAGTATTTTTATTTGTATTAATTAGATATTTTATAATTAATTATTAATTAAGTAAATGAAAGAAATAAAATGAATAAAGAATAAATAAAAGAAAGAAAAAAAAAGAAAAGAAACAGAGAAGAAACGAAATAGAAATAAAGAAAGAAGAAAAGAAAAGAAAAAGGAGAAATTAGGGTTTGAAAGCTTGGAAGTTAAATTGGTAAGTCAATTAAGTCCCTTTCTTAGTGATTTTGATGTTTTTGAAGTTCTAAAGTTGAATACTTTTGAATTTGTGTGAAAATACTGAAAGATGATGATCGTGTGATTCGTAACAAGTAATAAATATTTATAATGAAGATCAAACCTAGACTAACTATTATCACGACGAAAAGGAAAGTGCACCTATCAAACAATAGTATAATAATGGCAAGACCGAGATATTGTACCCAAGGGAACCAAAAGTACTAGTAATAACTATCTTTTTATTATCTAACCTAAGAATAAAAGGGTTTGCTTTAATTAACTAATTATTTAAACTAATTAACTGATTTAATTAAAGCAAAGAGAAAATTTGGAAAAAGACTTAAAGAAAAGCAATTGATAAAGACGACACCCAAGGAGGAATCTGCCTAGATTTCACTTGTTATCTGACTCTGAACCGGACGATTTATTCACTTGACTTGATCCGTGAGACTCCCTAACCTATGTTATTATCCCTTTTGAGACTAATAACGTCTAACCCTCAGTTGAATTAATCGAAATTTCTTTCTTAATTAAAACCCTTAGGGAAGCAATAAATCACTCTATACTCCCATATTAGGTTTCACCCTAATTCGACAAATCTCGTAACCCTATTTCTAGGCGTTCTATCAATTCCGCTTGATTATGCCAAATCTAATCTTAGGCAGGGTCTATTTCTCTCTACATAAGCACATCAAATCATGAATTAATACCCGGAATATTAACTCAAGCATTAAGAACACATAATTAAGAAGAAATCAAGTATTTATCATACAGTTCAGATAATAATAACAAGATCCACCATAGGTTTTATCCCCTTTAAGTATCTAAGGGTTTAGTTCATAATAGAATAAGAGTACATCTCAAGAGTATGAAAATAACAAAACATAAAGAAAACTTTAAAACCCCTGAAGGAATTCTGAGAGAGATCTTCAGTCTTGGAGTAGCTCCGGCTTTTGAGATGGTTTGTCTGGCTTTCTTCTAGTAATTCCTGGTGTGTGGTTCTGTATTCCAGAAAAGTTTTGGAAAGAGCGACCTCCTTCTAGGTCACACTTAGGGTGTTTATGTAACACCCCGAACCCGAGACCGACACCGGAGTCGGACACGAGATGTTAACAAACTTTGAAAAAAATTTTCCAGACACTGCCCAGTCTGAGTACTAGTCGTTTCAAAAATCTTATCTTGAGTTTCACAACTCGAAAATCAGTTTTGTGATTTTTCCCTGAAACTAGACTCATGTCCCCACCTATGTATTTTTTTCTAGAATTTTTGGTCTGGCCAATTAGTACAGTTTATTAGTCAAAGTCTCCCATGTTACAGGGGTCGACTACACTGACCTTTTCCCATTACGACTTGGATATCTCTCTGCACAGAGCCTCAATACTGATGCCGTTTGTTTCTATGGAAACTAGACTCAGAGAGGAATCCATACATATATGGTATGACCCCTAATTATCTCTGGTCAATTTATAGTGAATTTCCAAAGTCGGAACAGGGAATCCAGAAACTGTTCTGGCCCTGTTCCACAAGAACCCGGATAACTCTTACTGTACTGTTCATATGATTGTTTCGTTACTTTCATATGAAAGTAGATTCATCAAGGTTCGATTACATAATTTATTCACTATTTAATTCCACTCCTACGAATTCTTGTGATTTTTCCAATCCACACCACTGCTGCTGTCAGCCTCTGTTTTCAAAGTAAACCTTACCTATTTTCGGGGTTTCATGGACCAACTAGGGCCTTGTCATACATATGCCCACATATGATCATACTTAGCCATTCCAATGGCTGATCATTTGCTCAACACTTCCATTCCAACTATAGTTACATCATGAAACCATCTATACATTCATAAACACGAATGGTCTAATGCCATACTCCACTTCTACAAGCCATTTTCGCATGGCTGTACACTTATACATCTCATAAAGTACTCGAAAAACAACAATGGGTAGTCCTATACATGCCATATCAAAATTCAACCAAAATAGTACCCAAAAGAGCCTTTGATAGTGTGGGCGACTTCGACTTCAAGATCCCGAGTCCGATAGCTGGAGAACCAAAAATCTATAAAACAGAGGAGCAGTGTAACGAGTAAGCAATTTATGCTTAGTAAGTTTTGAGCAAGGAATTCCAGCATAAACAAAGAATAACACACATTTAGCTAAACGGAATATTTCATAATACGCAATTTACCGATATCAAACTTGCTTCACAACATTAACAACCCTTATGTACATACACAATAGACTAACTTAGCCGAAGGCCGGTAGCTCGTTTATCAACTGAGCGAACATTTATTTGTAAGGGCTCGATTAAATTCAACACATACGTAACATATCCCCATATTGGGATGTTTTTCGAGTATTCGCTGGAATTTTACAGCAAGCTCATTCATTACCAAATCACGTACCTTCGGGATTTAACCGGATATAGCTCCTCGTTCAAATGCCTTCGGGACATAGCCCGGTTTTAGTAACTCACACAATGCCTTCGGGACATAACCCGGATTTAATAACTCGCACGAATGCCTTCGGGACTTAACCCGGATTTAGTATCTCGCACAAAGGCCTTCGGGGCTTAACCCGGAATTTGTATCTCGCACAAATGCCTTCGGATCTTAGTCCGGGTATATTCACTTAGCACAAAGCCTTCGGGACTTAGCCCGGACAGCATTCAATTAATCATGCACATCTAACAATAATTCATGGCACATTCATATTTCATTTTCATTTGCGAAACTCAAACACAAGGCACATATCGTCCTTGCACATTCGGCTCAATAGCCACACATAGAGCATGATTTAATCACATCGTAATTTAAGCTCTCTTACTCAAGAACTTACCTCGGGTGTTGTCGAACGATTCCGCTAGCTATTCAACCACTTTTTCCTTCCCTTTATCGGATTTATTTCCCCTTTGCTCTTGAGCTTAATTAAACAAATAAATTGATTTCATCATTTAGGCATCAAAAAGATGAACACAAGGCACTTAGCCCATATTTATACATTAGACATTAAAGTCTCATACATGCAAAAATCATGCATCAACACAACATATTAGCTAATTTCTTTCCCCTTGGCCGAATATGCATGTCTATTTTTGGGGTCGATTTCAACACTTAATACACACATATACACACTAGTAAAGCATCCTCCCCTTTTCATCAATTTAACACATGCATTGCTCATTAACATGCAAAGTTACATTCGGCCTTAGCACACATCTTGCTAGCCGATTCTTCTCCATTTAGCAACCAAT
The DNA here is from genome assembly GCF_007990345.1 of Gossypium hirsutum. Classification (NCBI taxonomy): domain Eukaryota; kingdom Viridiplantae; phylum Streptophyta; class Magnoliopsida; order Malvales; family Malvaceae; genus Gossypium; species Gossypium hirsutum. The sequence goes on from NC_053436.1 coordinate 18,482,938, forward strand.
GCACATATGTGCTCACACAAAAATGCTAAAAAGGAGGTTCAAGAATCATCAAGCCATCATCACATGCATCATTAACAAGCTTCATATTTTGCATGCAATGGCATTAACACAACCTCCACCTAGGCCGAATCTTAACTCATCCTCATGCCTCATCACCACAACATCAAACACCAACCAAGAATGATGCATCCATGGTCAAGTGCCATTTCCATCACATAGCAAGATTTAGACCATGGGCTAGGTAGAACTCAAGCTAACAACTAAAACATGCATGCATCTCATGGAACATCATCAAACATACCTTAGCCTAGCTACATGCATGGCCGAATCTCTTCACCTTTCTTCTTCTTTCCTCCTTAAAATTTTTGGCCAAGGATGAACCAAAGGATGAGAAAATTTTTTCTTTGTTTTTCTTTCTAATTTAGGCTAAATGAAGGTGAGAAAAGGATGAACAAAGATCTTCTCCTCTCTTTTCTTTAGCTCACGGCAATGGGGGGGGGAAAGAATCAACTACACACTTTTTTTTTTGTGTATTCATCATACTCCTTTTCATTATTTAATTTCCATGCCTATTATTTTATTTTTTTCCACCCATGATGCACCAACAAAACATGTCTATGACATGTCTTGGCCATCAAACTTGGTCTACCATGCTTGTCATGGCCGGCCACTACTAGTAGGGGGAAATTTGACATGCAAGTCCCCCTTTGTCCACATGCACTAATAGGTCCTCACACATTGACCTATCACATTTTAGAATTTTCTCACATAAGTCCTATTGACTAAATTCACATGAAATCAACCAAATTGAAGCTTGAAATTTTCACACATTCATAATTACATATTCTAGACAATAAGTATCACATTCAAACATTTCGGTGACTCGGTTTAGCGGTCCCGAAACCACTTCCCGACTAGCGTCAACTTTGGGCTGTCACAACTCTCCCCCACTTAAGAAATTTTCGTCCCCGAAAATCTTACCGGTAAATAGGTTTGGGTATCGTTCTTTCATCGAGCTCTCGGTCTCCCAAGTAGCTTCCTCGATCCCGTGTTTGAGCCATAACACCTTTACTAGCGGAACTCTTTTGTTTCGCAACTCCTTCACTTCACGAGCTAGGATACGCATCGGTTCTTCTTCATAGCTCATGTCGACTTGAATTTCAACCTCTGATGGGCTAATTATATGCGATGGATCAGATCGATAGCGTCGAAGCATCGAAACATGAAAGACGTCATGAATCTTTTCAAGCTCCGGGGGCAAAATCAATCTATACGCAACCGGACCAACTCGTTCGGAGATTTCGTACGGCCCAATGAATCTTGGGCTCAACTTGCCCTTACGGCCGAACCTGAGTATCTTTTTCCAAGGTGAAACCTTAAGGAACACTTTGTCTCCCACCTGATACTCGATGTCTTTTCGTTTCAAATCTGCGTACGACTTCTGAAGATCCGTGGCTACCTTCAGACTTTCACGGATTACCTTTACTTTCTGTTCAGCATCTTTAATCAAATCAACTCCGAAAATTTTACTTTCACCGAGCTCGGTCCAAAACAATGGTGTACGGCATTTACGACCGTACAAAGCCTCGTAAGGTGCCATCTTAATACTTGATTGAAAACTATTGTTGTAAGCGAATTCAATCAAAGGTAAATACCGTTCCCATGAACTACTGAACTCGAGGATGCAACATCTCAACATATCCTCAAGTATCTGAATCATCCGCTCGGATTGACCATCGGTTTGGGGGTGAAAAGCAGTGCTAAAATGCAACTTGGTACCCAGAGCTTCTTGCAATTTCTTCCAAAATCGTGAGGTGAATCTCGGATCTCTATCCGACACGATAGAAATAGGTACCCCGTGTAATCTCACAATTTGATAAACGTACAATTCAGCTAGTTTATCCAATGAAAAATCCGTACGTACGGGGATGAAATGAGCCGACTTAGTCAGTCTATCAACAACAACCCATATCGCATCCTTCTTACTTGCTGACAAGGGCAGTCCGGACACAAAGTCCATTGTGACTCGATCCCATTTCCACTCGGGTATCATGATCGGCTGGAGTAATCCTGAAGGCACTTGATGTTTCGCTTTCACTTGTTGACATATTAAACATCTCGAAACAAAGTCGGAGATGTCCCGTTTCATACCATGCCACCAAAATTGACGTTTCAAATCGTTGTACATTTTCGTACTCCCCGGGTGAATTGACATTTGGCTACAATGGGCTTCGTTCAGAATCATCGAAATGAGTTCCGAATTCCTTGGAACACACAAACGATTTCTGAACCTCAAACAATCATCATCATCAATTTGAAACTCCGATTCCTCGTTCGGAAAACACTTAGCCCGTTTTGCAACCAATTCATCATCGACTTTCTGAGCTTCACGAATTTGGTGAGTCAATAATGGTTTAGCTTTTAATTCAGCTACTAACACATTGTCTGGTAGAACAGACAAATGCACGTTCATCGCTCGTAAAGCAAACAATGACTTCCGGCTTAAGGCGTCCGCAACCACGTTAGCCTTTCCCGGGTGGTAATCAATGACAAGCTCGTAATCTTTCAACAACTCAAGCCAACGTCTTTGTCGCAGATTCAAGTCTCGTTGAGTCATCAAATATTTGAGACTTTTGTGATCCGAAAATACATGGCACTTCTCACCAAACAGATAATGTCGCCATATTTTTAAAGCAAACACGATGGCAGCTAGTTCGAGATCATGGGTCGGATAATTCCTCTCGTGTGGCTTCAATTGTCTTGACGCATAGGCCACGACTCGACCTTCTTGCATCAATACGCAACCCAACCCAAGTAGGGATGCGTCACTATAAATGACAAACTCTTTACCTGATTCGGGTTGCACCAAAATTGGAGCTTCAGTCAAATGAGTTTTCAGTTGGTCGAAACTTTTCTGACATTTCTCCGTCCACTCGAACTTAACATCCTTTTGAAGTAGCTTCGTCATTGGTGTGGCTATCATTGAGAAACCTTTCACAAATCGTCGGTAATAACCGGCGAGTCCCAAAAAGCTCCGAACTTCAGTAATATTTCTCGGAGGTTTCCAGTCAAGTATGGCTGAAATTTTGTTCGGGTCAACTCGAATACCCAACGCGGATACCACATGACCCAAGAAGCTAACCTCTCTTAACCAGAACTCACACTTACTGAACTTAGCATATAACTGCTTTTCCCGCAAAATTTGCAGCACTAGCCTCAGATACTCAGCATGTTCGGTCTCATCTCTTGAATAGACCAAAATGTCATCAATGAGCACAACTACGAACCGATCCAAATATGGTCTGAAGATCCGATTCATCAAATCCATAAATACCACAGGGGCATTAGTGAGCCCAAACGGCATCACTAAGAATTCATAGTGACCATATCTCGTTCTGAAGGCAGTTTTTGGTATGTCCGATTCTCGAATTCGCAACTGATAATAGCCCGATCTCAAATCTATTTTCGAGAACACTGTGGCTCCCTTCAGTTGGTCGAACAAATCATCGATGCGCGGCAACGGATATTTATTCTTTATCGTCACTTTATTCAGTTGACGATAGTCAATACACAACCTCATGGTTCCGTCCTTCTTCTTCACGAACAATACTGGTGCACCCCAAGGTGAGAAGCTTGGTCGAGCAAAACCTCTATCCGTCAATTCTTGCAACTGAGCTTTTAACTCTTTTAACTCGGTTGGTGCCATACGATATGGGGCTATCGAAATCGGCGTAGTCCTAGGTGCAAGCTCAATACCAAACTCTATCTCCCGAACAGGTGGTAAACCCGGCAATTCTTCCGGAAAAACATCCGGGTATTCACAAACCACCGGCACAGATTCGGGTTTCTTTTCTAATTCTTTGTCATCAAGTACATACGCAAGGTATGCTTCGCACCCTTTTCTTACATATTTCTGTGCCAACATTGCTGATATTACAGCTGGCATCCCCTCCAAGTCCGCAGACTCAATTCGGACTACTTCGTTATTTGCGCACCTCAAATCAATAGTCTTGCTCTTGCAATTCACAATCGCATCATGCGCGGTCAACCAATCCAAACCAAGGATAGCATCAAATTCATCAAACGGCAAAAGCATCAAGTCCGCCGGAAAACAGGAACCTCGAATTTCCAGGGGACATTTCTCACACACTTTGTCGACAAGCACGTAATGACCCAAGGGATTTGACACCCGAATTACAAACTCAGTAGACTCAATAGGTAAAGTCTTACTGGATGCTAAGGTTTCACATATGTAAGAATGAGTAGAACCGGGGTCAATCAAAGCAATTACATTAGTATCAAAGAGAGTGAATGTACCGATAATAACATCAGGCGAAGAAGCATCCTCGCGGGCACGTATAGCATAAGCTCTAGCAGGCGCACGAGCTTCGGATTTGGTTATATCATCTCTAGATCCTCTCTGACCACCACTAGCATTGCCCGTATTTCCAGATGGTCTACCTCGAGCAGTGGTAGCACCCGGTTTCCCACTCTGATTTTCATTCTGTTCAAACAACCTCGGGCAATCTTTAATGAAGTGGTCAACTGATCCGCACTTGTAACAGGAGCGGTCAGGGAATCTACAACTCCCCGAATGCCATTTACCGCAATATCGACACTTCGTTCTATCTCGACGTTCATTCCCAACACTGGCGACCGAAGTGCCTCGTGTACCCACAGGGGGTCGATCACGATCTCGTCTAAAAAGGCCCGAAGTGCCTCTAAACTGGCCCGCATCATCTCGAAATCTCTTCGATGTCTGTTGAAGAGACCTTCCCGAGGATCTTTTACGAAACTCTCCAGTTCCCTCATCAACTCTTTGCTTTTCTTATCTAAGCTCTTCGGCTTTACAAGCTCGTTCAACAAGTACCACGAACTCTCGTATTTCAAGAACGCCAACGAACATTTTTATATCTTCATTCAGCCCATCCTCGAAGCGTTTACACATAATAGCTTCGGACGAAACAAATTCCCGAGCGTATTTGCTAAGTCTAACAAATTTTCGCTCGTAATCAGTAACCGACATGGAGCCTTGCTTAAGCTCAAGAAATTCCTTCTGTTTTTGATCAACAAATCTCTGACTGATATACTTTTTCCGAAACTCAGTTTGGAAAAACTCCCAAGTTACTTGCTCTCGGGGCACAACAGAAGTCAGAGTACTCCACCAATAGTAGGCAGAATCACGTAGCAAGGAGATAGCATACTTTAGGCATTCATCGGGTGTACATGATAGCTCATCGAGTACCCGGATAGTGTTGTCCAGCCAAAATTCAGCTTGCTCGGCATCATCGCTATCCATAGCCTTAAATTCAGTAGCCCCATGTTTTCGGATTCTATCAACTGGGGGCTTATTTGACCTTATTTGGTCCGTTACCGGTGGTATTGTAGGTGCGGGGGTAGTATTTGTCGGGAATGGAGGTTGTGGAACAGCCATATTAGTTCGAATGTATTGGTTGAACCAATCATTCATCACGCTATAGAATGCTTGTCTAGCTTCATCATTCGGATTACTAGCATTAGGTTGAGAGTCTGCCGGCACTGTCCCTTGTGCGGGAGCAGGCGCTACACTCTCAAGATCATCAGCTACCTCTCGGTCACGATCGGGATCCATTACTATAAACACATTTACAATTGTCAGAAATCACCACACTATCAAGTAATCACATAAAATGGCATGTATAGCTAGACCCAACACATTACGGTAGTCCTAGAATCGACTAAACCTGGCTCTAATACCAATTTAATGTAACACCCCGAACCCGAGACCGACACCGGAGTCGGACACGAGATGTTAACAAACTTTGAAAAAATTTTTCCAGACACTGCCCAGTCTGAGTACTAGTCGCTTCAAAAATCGTATCTTGAGTTTCACAACTCGAAAATCAGTTTTGTGATTTTTCCCTGAAACTAGACTCATGTCCCCATCTATGTATTTTTTTCTAGAATTTTTGGTCTGGCCAATTAGTACAGTTTATTAGTCAAAGTCTCCCATGTTACAGGGGTCGACTACACTGCCTTTTCCCATTACGACTTGGATATCTCTCTGCACAGACCTTCAATACTGATGCCGTTTGTTTCTATGGAAACTAGACTCAGAGAGGAATCCATACATATATGGTATGACCCCTAATTATCTCTGGTCAATTTATAGTGAATTTCCAAATCGGAATAGGGAATCCAGAAACTGTTCTGGCCCTGTTCCACAAGAACCCGGATATCTCTTACTGTACTGTTCATTTGATTGTTTCGTTACTTTCATATGAAAGTACATTCATCAAGGTTCGATTACATAATTTATTCACTATTTAATTCCACTCCTACGAATTCTTGTGATTTTTCCAATCCACACCACTGCTGCTGTCAGCCTCTGTTTTCAAAGTAAACCTTACCTATTTTCGGGGTTTCATGGACCAACTAGGGCCTTGTCATACATATGCCCACATATGATCATACTTAGCCATTCCAATGGCTGTTCATTTGCTCAACACTTCCATTCCAACTATAGTTACATCATGAAACCATCTATACATTCATAAACACGAATGGTCTAATGCCATACTCCACTTCTACAAGCCATTTTCGCATGGCTGTACACTTATACATCTCATAAAGTACTCGAAAAACAACAATGGGTAGTCCTATACATGCCATATCAAAATTCAACCAAAATAGTACCCAAAAGAGCCTTTGATAGTGTGGGCAACTTCGACTTCAAGATCCCGAGTCCGATAGCTGGAGAACCAAAAATCTATAAAACAGAGGAGCAGTGTAACGAGTAAGCAATTTATGCTTAGTAAGTTTTGAGCAAGGAATTCCAGCATAAACAAAGAATAACACACATTTAGCTAAACGGAATATTTCATAATACGCAATTTACCGATATCAAACTTGCTTCACAACATTAACAACCCTTATGTACATACACAATAGACTAACTTAGCCGAAGGCCGGTAGCTCGTTTATCAACTGAGCGAACATTTATTTGTAAGGGCTCGATTAAATTCAACACATACGTAACATATCCCCATATTGGGATGTTTTTCGAGTATTCGCTGGAATTTTACAGCAAGATCATTCATTACCAAATCACGTACCTTCGGGATTTAACCGGATATAGCTCCTCGTTCAAATGCCTTCGGGACATAGCCCGGTTTTAGTAACTCACACAATGCCTTCGGGACATAACCCGGATTTAATAACTCGCACGAATGCCTTCAGGACTTAACCCGGATTTAGTATCTCGCACAAAGGCCTTCGGGGCTTAACCCGGAATTTGTATCTCGCACAAATGCCTTCGGATCTTAGTCTGGGTATATTCACTTAGCACAAAGCCTTCGGGACTTAGCCCGGACAGCATTCAATTAATCATGCACATCTAACAATAATTCATGGCACATTCATATTTCATTTTCATTTGCGAAACTCAAACACAAGGCACATATCGTCCTTGCACATTCGGCTCAATAGCCACACATAGAGCATGATTTAATCACATCGTAATTTAAGCTCTCTTACTCAAGAACTTACCTCGGGTGTTGTCGAACGATTCCGCTAGCTATTCAACCACTTTTTCCTTCCCTTTATCGGATTTATTTCCCCTTTGCTCTTGAGCTTAATTAAACAAATAAATTGATTTCATCATTTAGGCATCAAAAAGATGAACACAAGGCACTTAGCCCATATTTATACATTAGACATTAAAGTCTCATACATGCAAAAATCATGCATCAACACAACATATTAGCTAATTTCTTTCCCCTTGGCCGAATATGCATGTCTATTTTTGGGGTCGATTTCAACACTTAATACACACATATACACACTAGTAAAGCATCCTCCCCCTTTTCATCAATTTAACACATGCATTGCTCATTAACATGCAAAGTTACATTCGGCCTTAGCACACATCTTGCTAGCCGATTCTTCTCCATTTAGCAACCAATGCACATATGTGCTCACACAAAAATGCTAAAAAGGAGGTTCAAGAATCATCAAGCCATCATCACATGCATCATTAACAAGCTTCATATTTTGCATGCAATGGCATTAACACAACCTCCACCTAGGCCGAATCTTAACTCATCCTCATGCCTCATCACCACAACATCAAACACCAACCAAGAATGATGCATCCATGGTCAAGTGCCATTTCCATCACATAGCAAGATTTAGACCATGGGCTAGGTAGAACTCAAGCTAACAACTAAAACATGCATGCATCTCATGGAACATCATCAAACATACCTTAGCCTAGCTACATGCATGGCCGAATCTCTTCACCTTTCTTCTTCTTTCCTCCTTAAAATTTTTGGCCAAGGATGAACCAAAGGATGAGAAAATTTTTTCTTTGTTTTTCTTTCTAATTTAGGCTAAATGAAGGTGAGAAAAGGATGAACAAAGATCTTCTCCTCTCTTTTCTTTAGCTCACGGCAATGGGGGGGAAAGAATCAACTACACACTTTTTTTTTTGTGTATTCATCATACTCCTTTTCATTATTTAATTTCCATGCCTATTATTTTATTTTTTTCCACCCATGATGCACCAACAAAACATGTCTATGACATGTCTTGGCCATCAAACTTGGTCTACCATGCTTGTCATGGCCGGCCACTACTAGTAGGGGGGGAAATTTGACATGCAAGTCCCCCCTTTGTCCACATGCACTAATAGGTCCTCACACATTGACCTATCACATTTTAGAATTTTCTCACATAAGTCCTATTGACTAAATTCACATGAAATCAACCAAATTGAAGCTTGAAATTTTCACACATTCATAATTACATATTCTAGACAATAAGTATCACATTCAAACATTTCGGTGACTCGGTTTAGCGGTCCCGAAACCACTTCCCGACTAGGGTCAACTTTGGGCTGTCACAGTTTATATAGGCTTTGGATTGGCTTTCTTCCTCCCTAAGTACCCTTTTTTTGTGTAAAATACAACTATTTGAAAAAGGGACACGCCCATGTGCCACGGCCATGTGATGCGATTACTAGGCCGTGTTCGATCTGTTAAATTGCACATGGTCGTGTGGGCTCAATGGCCAGGCCGTGTGAATTGTGAAAACCTTGGTCGACACTCCCCAAGGACACGAGCGTGTGAGATGCCCGTGTGGCAAGGCTTAGGCCATGTCATCTTCTCGATTTGGTCTGTTTTGTCACTTTTTAGCTCGTTTTTGTCTCCTTTCGACTCTTGGTGCTCTCATGAGTGCAAAACATGAAATAAATTGATTAAGAGCACCAAAATCCATAAATCTAGTAATAAACATCCATAAATATGCTAAGTATTTGGGGTATAGATATGTATAATTTGGCGTTTATCAAATACCCCCACACTTAAGCATTTGCTTGTCCTTAAGCAAAATTCTCATATACTGCTAGAATTCATTCTTCTCAATCACATAATCATTACTGATAATGTTACAAGTTATTCCATAGAAAATCATACAGTGAGAATTCAGCTATAGGGGCATTAAAAGCCTCAAACAATCTAAATCGAATATTTTGATAATAAAATCATAGGTAATCTCCTTCCTCTAAGTAATTAACTTTAGTCCTAAATATACAAGAGATGACATTCTCACTAAAGATTCACTCAAATCACTCAAAGTGTTTAAGGTTCAAGATTAAGCACTCGATTGTCTAACATGAAAAGTTATTACCATAGGCTTGCATGAAAATCAAATCTCCACTACTTGTAAATGATATGATACACTAATCAAAAGGTCTTTGCGTGGTTGTAACGGGGTTTAGGTTACAAGTATGGATACAAGCTAAAGAGACAAATGTTAGAATCGAGATAATTTCAATATATTACCCCACTATCAAAAACTTAATTACTGAACCACAAACAAATTTCTAGAACTATTTTACATGAATTCATGACAACTTTAGCTTGCTGAGAATTACAATATAATACTGAGTTTTTTTTAAGAACAAATCAAGTCGATACAATATAGAAATCATACTTCATGATTCAATAACAAAAAATGGTGAACATAGCGAGGTAACAATATTAAATTCAATCTCGATAAAAAGGGTCAAATTCAATAAGAGGATTTTAACAATAATGGGTTAATGGGTTAATGATGAGGGTTAATCAATGAAAAAGGGTTAGCAGGCTCAAGGGGTTTCACTAAGGGTTTAATTATGTGGGAAGGCTTTTTATGGAGTAAATGGGTTAAGTCCTAAGTGCCTTTATCATCTAAGTATATCAAATCATACTTGTGATCTTGATATGTATAATCGAAGCAAGTTCTAGAATAACAGTTCAATGTTGACACACTCAAACCACAAAAGAAGTGAGCAAGAAAGAAAGATATATGCTCAAAAGGCTTAAAAATCTCACCAAAAATTTGGGTTTTGATGTCATTCCTGTATACTTAAGATTTTACGATAATACCTCAATTTAGGAAAATAATCTAAAAAATTTTAGTTCTCAAAATATCAACCTATCATGCTCTATTCTCTAATGTCCTATAATCAAATAATCATGCATAATTCCCATGGTCTAATTCATGACATACCAATAATAATTATAGATCAATCAGAATTTATTCGATCAAGATTATGAGAAAATCACTTAAGCACAAGACCAACTTCAAGGATTTGAGAATAATGCAAAAAGTTAGGTTTCATGTTCACCCCCAACACTTAAGATGTACATTTCCCTTAATGTACAAAGATATATTATTCAAAATAAAGAAAATCATAAGAGGAAAGGAGGTGAAACTCCCTGTTATATGGATTTGGAGCTTGATTCTGAGGATAGAGTGTTCGGGGAAGTGGTGGCTGCCATTGTTCTTGGCTAGATGAAGAAATTGGGTCATTGAACATAGCACTCGTGAGGTATTGTTTCCCTTTTGTTTCCTCATTCCGTAAAATATTCCTACTAGCTTTGCTTAGAAGTCTGTAGAATCATCAAGAGTTTATTAAGAGTTGGTGTGGAAGAGAGCGTAGTGGAATTACTTGTTAAAAATACTAGAAAATGGAAAAAGTAAAATCTACTAATATAGATATGTCTTTCAAAATAAAATAATAAAATTGAAATGAAAATCAAAATCAAAAGAAATATAAAAATAAAATAAAAATAAGAATAAATAATAAAAAAATAGGAGGAGTCAATGATCCTCACTGGTGGGGCCCTCAGGTGGTGGTACTGGAGTGGCGATACGGAAGTGTTGGCACAGCTGCTGCATCATGGCCTGCATATTGTCCATCTGTCGGTTCCGTCACCATCTCACTCATAGATCGTCTCAAACTGTTTAGTGCAATACTGCTCGAAATGGGCGAGTCAATTGGAAATGTGTGCCAATGAAGCAGCCGCATGAGCTGGTCGTTCCCTAGGTGGCGCGGTAGATGGCGAATGGCGAAAGCAATGAAGTATGCTAAGTTGATCACGTGTGTATTCGCCATGCACCATAAATAGTAGGAGTCATGGGTGGTGAAGATGCCGGTGCTCTCTTTCCTCTCGGTTAAGGTGTGTGTCAATATGGCATAGAGATATCATAGGGAAGGGGGGAGAGCTGAGGCCTTCGAGCGGCTGGGGTCGTAGGTGGAAGAGAGTGGTGCCAAATCCTTCCAGCATAAGGAGGGGGAGATGTGGATATTGCGTGGGAGTGCATTCATTTCCTCCTCTTCCATAAACTCATCGGTGTAAAGTCCCAGAGCAACTCCAAACTCTGGGACACTCATCGAATGAACTAGACCGTCTAATCATAAGTGAATGGTGCCTGGGTCGTCATTGTTCGTCATCACCACTTATAAATGAAAAGTAGAGAATAATTCTAAAGTTAGCTCTAAATAAGTGGGCTTGGTAATAGTGAAGAACCGCTCTCATGGGTCTGTGGACAGGAGGGTGCGGATGGCGTTAGGGAGCTAGACTTGCTCTACGGTAGCCCAGTTGATGCAGTGACCTGTGGTGATGGGTCGTGTGCGTAGTATCTGAAATAGCTCCTCCTGCGAAGCTTATGGAAATTCAAGGAACGGGTGCCGAACTTCAGCTATAGCATGCATCGAAGAAGAACCCGGTCCCCTACGTCTCTTTGAGGATGGGACCGCGGCCTTCTTTCCTCTTGATGACGACCTAATGTACCTGAAAATATATTAGCATTGACAGAATCCAAGATACATCAGTAGTTAAGCAAGATGCCCAAAACTAGTATATGTTATTTAGTGGCTTAAATAATTCAAATATAGAAAATTCTAAGGCAAATTCTTTATTTGTTTAAAGCAAAATATTATAATATCTATGTAAAGCATGTAGAACACTAATGTAGCAATACAAATTGGAAAAATAAAGTTGAGAAAGTGAACCAAAGGCTACTGTATGGCGACGCACAGGCGTGTTGATGTCGAGCACGGCCATGTGACACGGGGGTATAGCCGTGTGGAGGAAAAATGAAGGGTATAGAGAGGGGAAAGTGGGGATTAATGCAAGGGAAATGGATTTTAGGGTGGTTTGAGGGTTGGGGAAGTGAGAATCTTAGGAATGGTGGCCGGAATAAGGATTAGGGAGTGGGGAGGATGAGTTTTCGGCTAGGGTTTGAAAGGGGGAAGAAGATGAACAATAGTTTGTTTATATAGGAGAGGGTCACACGGCCTAGGGCCACGCCCGTGTACTTTGAGGGTGAGCCCATTTTTTTCAAAATTTTCAATTTAGGTCGTGCCCGGCTACTGTCCCACGCCCGTGTGTCTTGGGGGTGTGTGGCACACAGCCATGGCGTAGGGCCGTGCCTAGCTTTGTTCGCTTCTCCCACGCTCGTGTGTTATGGTAGCATGCCCGTGTATTGTTATACACGGCTGAATGGCACAGGCATGTCGCACGCCTATGTCGAAGAAATAGAATCGAGCCTTGTCCCTGGCATGCCTGTGGGTTTTCATTCCGACGCCCGTGTGTTCCTATCAAGTTCACCTACGGCCATGTCGCACGGCCGTGGGGATTTACCGTACCCGTGTTTTGGGGAAATCATGTTCTGCTTCAACACGATCGTATCGCACGGCCGTGTCTCTTCCCCTGTTTGGCCACGGCTTTAGGCACGCTCGTGTGCCTAGCCGTGTGTGCTGAAAAACTTTGCAATTCAAAAAATAAGTTAATTGATTTGAAGTGTGAGAAAATAAAAATAAAAATAAAGAAATCAAAATATGTTAGTGCTCGGGTTGCCTACCGAGAAGCGCTTATTTATAGTCTAACCTCGACTTACCTTTCCGTTGAAAGATCATGTTGGTTCGAGGAGTTCATACTCATCATTCCTATTGTCAATTTTAAAATAAGGTTTTAAACGGGTGTTGTTTACCTTAAAAGTGCCGAACTTGGGATGACTCACCTCCACTGTACCGAATGGAAAAATACTAAGTACCGTAAAAGGGATTTCCTCATTTTGTGTGGTAGTGACAATGTGAGGATCAACGGCATCTAGTAAGATGTATCGCCGACCTAAGGTTGATTAGGAGAGGTATAGGGCTTGTTTTTACGTAGTTTCGGTTTATCATGTGTTCTCGGTTTGTGTTCTCGCCATTCATCTAGCTCCTCTATCCGTAGTCTTTTTTCTTCATGGACATCTTTGTTCTCTTCATGATAGTAGCGCACTGTCTCTATTGTCTTTGTTCGAGGAAGTTCTTACAAGGACGATTGAATATTAGTTTTATCATCGACAATTTTTATAGCATTATCTTGAGTCTTAGAGGTTTTGACTGAGTCGCGTGCTTGGAGTGTTACTGCGTCGTCACCTGCACGAAGTGTTAGCTCTCCTGTGCCTAAATTAATAATGGTTCTGGCAGTTGCTAAAAATGGTCATCCTAAAATTAGAGGTACCTCCTTATCCTCATCCATATCTAAGACAAAGTCTACTGGGTAAATAAATTTATCAATTTTAATGAGAACATCTTCAATAATACCCTTAGGAAATCTAACTGTTTTGCCAGGCAATTGTATGCTCGTCCTAGTCTAGTTGGGTTTACCGAGACCTAGTCGTTTAAACATTTTATATGGCATAACATTTATACTTGCCCCTAGATCAGCTAAAGTATTATTCACAGATAGAATACCAATTAGGAAAGGAATTGTAAAACTCTCTGGATCTTTCAATTTGTTAGGTAGCTCATTCTTTAGAATAGCTGAGCAGACTGCATTGAGTTCCACATGTGATGTAGCGTCTAATTTCCTTTTATTGCTCAGAAGTTCCTTTAAGAATTTTGCTGAGTTGGGCATCTGCAAAAGAACTTCAATAAAGGGTAAGTTAATATGTAATTTCTTTAAGAGTTTGACAAACTTCCCGAATTGTTCTTCTGTTTTGTCTTTCGTTATCGCTTTAGGATATGGCAGACGAGGTTCATGATTTGTACTTACCTGTTTGGGATCATTATTCTTTACCTCTTCTCGTCCTTTGTTCATCGCGTTGTCTTGCTGTATTTCTGGCTCAGGTGTAATGAATCCTTTCGTATATTGAGTGCTAATTGCATTGAGGTGTTCCCTCAGATTAGGTTCAGTATTACTTGGTAGTCAACCTTGTGGTCGTTCGGAGATTATTTTGGATAGCTAGCCTATCTGAGTTTCGAGTCCTTGGATCGATGCTTATTGATTCTTAAATGCTATCTCGGTATTTTGGAAATGGGTTTCTGACACCGAGATGAATTTAGAAAGCATCTATTCAAGGTTTGGTTTTTTCTCCTGTTGATAAGGTGGCTGTTGAAAACCCTGAGGATTTTGTGGCTTTGGATTTCCTTGACCTCCCCAGGAAAAATTTGGGTGGTTCCTCCAACCTGCATTATAAGTATTACTGTATGGGTTATTTTGAGATCTAAAGTTATTATTACCCATATAGTTGACTTGTTCCTCTCCGGTTGTGGGATTGAATGATTGATATTCTGTATGCACACCTCCTTTGTTTGAGTCACACCTCATTACTAGATGTACCTGCATAGAACTAACAAAACTATCAATCTTTTTATTGAGAAGTTCTACCTGATTTGAGAGCATGGTGACTGAATCGATGTTATAAACGCCAGCTATTTTCGTTGGCTTTGTCCTCATAACTTGCCACTGATGGTTATTCAGTGACATCTCCTCTATAAATTCATATGCATCTTCTCGTGTTTTATTGTTGATGGTTCTACCAGCAGCTGCGTCAATCATTTGTCTTGTCGAGGGATTCACACCATTGTAGAACGTTTGAACTTGCAGCCAAAGCGGTAACCCATGGTGAGGGCACCTTTTCAGTAAGTCCTTATATCTCTCCCATTCATCGTAAAGTGTTTCTAAATCCATCTGCACAAAAGAAGAGATATCATTATGCAATTTAGCCGGTAGAAAATATTTTAGTAAAAATTTCTCGGTCATTTGTTCCCAAGTAGTGATAGACCCTCGTGGTAACGAGTTCAACTACTATTTAGCTTTGTTTCTCAGCGAAAAGAGAAATAACCGAAGATGAATGGCATCATTAGAAATGCCATTGATTTTGAATGTATCGTAAAATTCAAGAAAATTTGCCAAGTGCGTATTGGGATCCTCATCCTGCAAACCATCAAACTGAACAAACTGCTGTATCATCTGAATTGTGTTAGGTTTTAGTTCGAAATTATTCGCAGCAATAGTAGGTCTAACTATACTAGACTCAGTTCCTGTTAAAGAAGGGTTAGCATAATCATACATAGTACGTGGAGCAGGATTTTGATTAGCTGCAATTGTAGGAGGCAGCTGATCGCCTGGGTTTTCAACCATCTCATCGGTTGGGGTTTGAGTATTGTCTTCTCGTTCGTTCTCCGTGTAGCGTAAACTACGCCTTATTTCTCTTTGATTTTTGTGAATTGTACGATCGATTTCTTCGCCAAAGAGTGATGGTCTTGATGGGTTCCTTCTAGTCATAAACTATAAAAATCTGCCAAGAGAGAGAAAAAAGTAAATTAATAAATAATAAAATTAAATTAAATTGCAAGAAAAATAAAGGGCTAAAGTAATAAAAATTTAGCATTCCTAACATTTCAGTTCCTCGGTAACGGCGCCAAAAACTTGATCGCATGATTCGTAACAAGTAATAAATATTTATAATGAGGATCAAACCTAGACTAACTATTATCATGACGAAAAGGCAAGCGCACCTATCGAACAATAGTATAGTAATGGCAAGACCGGGATATCGTACCCAAGGGAACCAAAAGTACTAGTAATAACTATCTTTTTATTATCTAACCTAAGAATAAAAGGGTTTGTTTTAATTAACTAAATATTTAAACTAATTAACTGATTTAATTAAAGCAAAGAGAAAATTTGGAAAAAGACTTGAAGAAAAGCAATTGATAAAGACGACACCCGAGGAGGAATCCACCTAGATTTCACTTGTTATCTGACTCTAAACCGGATGATTTATTCACTTGACTTTATTCGTGAGACTCCCTAACCTATGTTATTATCCCTTTTGAGACTAATAACGTCTAATCCTTTATTAAATTAATCAAAATTTCTTTATTAATTAAAACCCCTAGGGAAGCAGTAAATCACTCTATAGACTCCCATATTAGGTTTCACCCTAATCCTGCAAAATCTCGTAACCCAATTTCTAGGCGTTTGATCAACTCCGCTTAATTATGCCAAATCTACTCTTAGGCAGGGTCTATTCCTCTTCTGCTTAAGCACATCAAATCATGAATTAATATCCGAAATATTAACTCAAGCTTTAAGAACACATAATTAAGAACAAATCAAGTATTTATTATACAACTTAGATAATAATAACAAGATCCATCATAGGTTTTATCCCCCTTAGGTATCTAAGGGGTTTAGTTCATAATAAAATAAGAGTACATCTCAAGAGTATGAAAATAACAAAACATAAAGAAAACTCTAAAACCCCTGAAGGAATTTTGAGAGAGATCTTTAGTCTTGGAGTAGCTCCAGCTTTTGAGATGGTTTGTCTGGCTTTCTTCAAGTAATTCCTGGCATGTGGTTCTGTATTCCAGAAAAGTTCTGGA
Organism: Gossypium hirsutum; assembly: GCF_007990345.1. NCBI lineage: Eukaryota > Viridiplantae > Streptophyta > Magnoliopsida > Malvales > Malvaceae > Gossypium > Gossypium hirsutum. The sequence goes on from NC_053436.1 coordinate 18,499,907, forward strand.
AAGAGCGGCCTCCTTCTAGGTCACACTTATGGTGTTTATATAGGCTTTGGATTGGCTTCCTTCCTCCCTAAGTACCCTTTTTCTGTGTAAATTCAACTCTTTGAAAAAGGGACACGCCCGTGTGCCAGGTCGTGTAACGTGGTTACCAGGCCGTGTTCGATCCGTTGAATTGCACATGGCCGTGTGGGCTCAATGGCCAGGCCGTGTGAATCGTGAAAACCTTGGTCGACACCCTCGAAGGACACGGGCCTGTGAGATGCCCATGTGGCAAGGCTTAGGCCGTGTCATCTTCTTAATTTGGTCCGTTTTGTCCCTTTTTAGCTCGTTTTTTGCTCCTTTCGACGCTTGGTGCTCTCCTAAGTACAAAACATGAAATAACTGGATTAGAAGCACTAAAATCCACAAATCTAGTAATAAACATCCATAAATATGCTAAGTATTTGGGGTATAGATATGTATAATTTGGCGTTTATTAGATGATATATTTTTAAGTAGGGTTTATGTTGAAGTAATGATGAAATTGAGAGTTTAATTGATAGAAATTTTGATTTAAATTGATTAAAAGATTGAATTTAAACAAGGTCATAAGTTTTGTATTGTAGGGACTAAATTGATAGAAATTCAAAATTATGGAAAAATGATAAAAAATTGATGGTTATATTAAAGTTTTGATGGAAATTGAATAAGGAAATAATATGAATTATAAAAAGGAAAAAGATGAAAATAGTTAGGATAAATTTTGGATTTAGGTTAAAGTTGCATGGATAGTTATTATTTTCTATAAAATATGTGTGTTATTAATTAATTATAATTATGCTAATTTTCATAGCAAACAAGGAAACTGAGACGTTGAATGTGAAGAGAAAGGAAAAAGTGATCAAGGAGTAGCTCAAGAAAATATCGGTTTGTATTACCTTAATTCAAGTTAGTTATTATTAAATGTATAATTTCAATATATGTGCATGAAAAATGAAACTGAGGTAAGTAGTGATAATTGAATTGAATGAGAATTGGATTTGATTGATGAATGTATACATGTGTGAAATTGAATTGTATAATGATTTGTGGTGAATTTGAAATTGTGATTGAATTGTTATTGCGATGGATTTGAATTCGAATGATTATGATCAACTGAAAGTGAAAGTGATATGAATATGTGATTTCGATACCCTATTAACTAGTCAGGCTAGGGTGGATATAGTTGGCATGCCATAGGATAGGAAGTATTTAGGGATTATTCGACCTCGAGTTGATAAGACACTTGGTGTGTCATATTTACTTCAGATAGATTCGATGATGTGTTGGTCGCCACTTCGCTTCAGCTTAGCCGATGAGATATTGGTCGTCACTTATTTGTTTCGAACTATCCGATGAAGCGTTGGCCGCCACTCTGGTGTGTTTGGTTGGATCCGTGTATCCTCCGAAGTCCGAGTTATGTTAATAGGGGAAATATATGTGAAGAGAAAAATTCAAATGAAATTGATAAATTGAATTATTGAATGAAATGAGAAAGTGATATTGTAAGATGAATTAAAAATGCAATTTGTGCTATGAGATTGAAGGCATAAAACCAAGATTCATGAATTATTCATATTTGAATGTGAAATAGATATTTATATGTGATTGAGAGATGAACCAAAGGTTCATTTATAGTTAATAATCTTATTGATGAAATATTGAATCAAATAATGAAAATGATACAATGGAAATATGCTAACTTGGTATGAATTATATGTATAATTTTTTAATTATCTATGCATGTTTATGATATTTTATATTTGCTTTAATTTGAATTGTGTTAATACCACTGAGTATTTCCAATACTCAGCGTACGGTTTTTTTCTGTGAGCAGGCTAGGTAAAGTTGAAGTTTGGTGCAGTATCTGAGTCAATCCCGACCTCAGCTTAATTTTTGGTGATGAATCTATCTTTTAGAAGTGTGGCTTGTATTAGGTTTTGTTTAGTCACTTTAATATACTTATGTTTTGGGTGTAAGTAATTTGTAGCTTTTAAGAAGTATTTGAAATGAATAAATGAATGTTATTTGATCAAGATTTACAAGTCAATGTATTGGGCATGAATTAGGTGTGTTTGATATGTGAAAATAGCTTTAAAATGGTGAAAAATCATGTTTTCACATGGCCAAGTCACATGGGCGCGCGCCCAGGCCGTGTGATAAAGTCAGAATTTCCCACAAGTTAGTCCCATGGTCATGTGAGCAAGTCAGATTTGCCCACGGGCTGTCCCCACGGCCATGGGAGCCCCATGGGCAGGCCACATTCTCAAAGAAAAGTTTCCAAAGTTCCCGGTTTAATCCCAAAACACTTCTTAAGTATATTTTGGGACTCGTAGGTCCATATTAGGGACTTAAAGGTGGAATTTGAGAAATTTTAAATTGAAATATAGATTTATGACTCGATGTTGTTCGTTATTAGCGTTTAATTCCAGTAATGCCTTGTAACGCTGTTCCGGCAATAGGTTGGGTTTAAAAGGTGTTACACATAAAACTTTTCGCGACATTTCAAAAAATTTCCAAGGTGCAGGGCTCACACGTCTGTGTGGTCGGGCTGTGTACTACACACGCCCGTGTCCCTAACCCGTGTAACTCTCTAACTTATAAGGCATGAAGAAATTGAAGTCATACGGCCAAGTCACATGCCCGTGTGTTAGGCCGTGTGGTGAATTTGATTTTCGAAATTTAGGTGCAGCTTTCATGCGACCATGTAACATGCCGGTGTCTCTACCCATGTACCCAATTTTGAGAATTCTGTTTCTCATTTTTAAGATACAGGGGACACACGACTAGACCACATGCCCATGGGACAAGCCGTGTGTCACACACAGCTAAGACACACATCTATGTGTCTACCTATGTAGACAAAATAAAGCCATTTCCTAGCTTCATTTGTCATCCAAAACTTACCATTTTCCTGCACGAAAACTCACAAGCATATATCCACCAATCCAACATATCATATGGTGTTATCTCATGCATCAATGGATATAAACTTACTCTTATCATAAACTTATGCTAACATAATTCCAACAAGCTAACACATAATAAGCACTTATGTGATTACCAAAATATTACGTCAAAATAGCCAAACTTAGATCATCACTAGCCACTCCAATGGCTAGATTACAAAACAACATTTACAAGCCATCATTGGCCAAATAAGCTTATACATGCCATTATACCAAAATGAGATTTCTATTTATACCAAAATGTGATAGTGGATAGTGTGATGATTGCTCTGACCAACTTCCAACCTTCGCAAGCTTTTGAGCACTTATTAAGCTTGAAAAGTTTTCTTCCTCTCTCCGAGGGTTTCGATAGAAAAATTGGAGAAGATGATATGAAAATTGTGACAGCCCAAAATTGACCCTAGTCGGGAAGTGGTTTCGGGACCGCTAAACCGAGTCATAAAAATAATTAGCTGTCATATTTGATGCTTATTATATGTATATATGCATGTGTGAAAATTTCATATTTGAATTTTGTTTAATTGTAGGTGAATTTTAGTAAATAGGACTTATGTGAGAAAATTTTGAAATGTGATAGGTTAATTTATAAGGACCTATTAAAGCATGTAGTGAGAATGATGTGTTTGCATGTCAAATTACCCAAAATTTGAGCTAGTGGCCGGCCATGCTATGAGTGGAAACATGTTGGGAACATGTTGGCTTAGTGAGGTATGTTAGAAAAAAATAAAATAGGGAGTATGGGTAATAAAGAAATAAAAACAAAAAAATGTGTGGTTGTTCCCCCCCCCATGGCCGTGAGCTAAAGAAAAGAAAAAGAAAGGATAATAGAAAAACAAAAGAAAGACAAAATGTTGGTTTCATCTTCTCCCTTAGTAGTCGAACTTTAAAGAAGAAAAGGGATATAGCATTCGGCCATCTTAAGCTTAAAACAAGGTTAGTAATTCATGTTAGATTTTGAAATTTTAGCTTATTTTAAGTTAGTTACTAAGTTCCTTACTTTGCCCATGTTAAAAATTTGGATTTGGGTGGTGAATGGAGCATTCGGCCATGGTGGTTAATGAAGAGATTTGATTATTTTCTTTATGTTTTAATGAATAAATGTTGATGAGAGATGTTTGATCTAGTTAAAAATTTAATTTGATAGTATTTATATGTGTAATAGCCGAACTTGGACTTGCTTAGTTACTTGAATAAATGTTTCGTATTTAAATGCTAGAATGTGAGTGTTGCCGTTTAGATGATTTGAAAAGAATAGGGTAGATGTTTGAATGTCTAAAGGTTCGGTATTGTACATGAATTCTAATGGTATGATTTTGTGAATGCCGAATGAGCTATAGGAGGTGTGGATGACTTTTATGCATGTGAGTGTGTGTATGCCATTTAGTTGGTGACATTCGGCATTTCTTAATTAACATTAGAGATGAGTGAATGAAATCGGCATGTGTATTTGTGAAAATGCCGAATGTGAACTTGGATAATATTGAGTAATGTATGTGCTTTAAAATGATGGAATGGAGTGGATGCTTTAAATGTGTTATGAACAATTATAAGTTAAATTAAGGTTTGCTAAATTACCATTGTCATTGCCGAATATACAAACATACATATGCATGTGTAATTGAAGTATGAATGTTTAGCAAGATGGTTAAACTAGTTAATTTATCGATTTAGCTCAAGAAGCTAAAGGTGGAGAGGCAAGCAAGGGCAAAGAAAAGATCATCGAGTAACCGAGTTGGAACCGTCTTACCCAACACAAGGTAAGTCATTAAGCATATATTTTGTATTGATCTAAATAGACATAATGTCTATGTAATTATGCCGAATGGAATGATAAATTTATATACATGTATGCATGTGGTGATGAAAGTGTTGAATGAAAAGAAAAGAGGTGAGATGTATTGAGTTGTTGATCTGGGCACTAAGTGTGCGGGTATAAACATTTATGATCATGAGATTGGCACTAAGTGTGCGGGTTTAAATTGTACAGCACTAAGTGTGCGAGTTTGATTATATAGCACTAAGTGTGCGAGTTGATTATATAGCACTGAGTGTGCGGACTTAATATATATTTTTGAATCACTATGGACACTAAGTGTGCGACATTATTGAGTTGATCACGGACAGCGGATCGGGTAAGTACCTTGAGTTCATGGCTAATAGGCGCTATGTTTATATTTGGAGTTGAGCTTGGTAAGTTTGAACCTATGTGACAATTATACTTGAAGTCACGTACATAAGATTTATCGTGGAATAGGTGAAAGGCCGTTTAGTTGTATGATTGTAACGAAAATAAAATGATGTATGAAAATGCCTCAAATATCCTATTGATTAGTATATGGAATGTGAATGCATGATTTGGTATGAGATTGAACCGATAGGTCTGAGGAACTATGGCATGGTTCGGTATGGATGGAGTAACTAGCCTCGTTCCATTTTGTTTCCTCTTGGGATAATGTTATTAATGGATGGTAGTGCATTGCTTATGACTTACTGAGTTATATACTCACTCAGTGTTTGCTTGTCGCCTACTTTAGGTTTCTTGGACTCGTCATTTTGCGTGCTTGGGACCGTCATCGAAGCCATCACACCGGCTAGCAAGTTTTGGTACTTTGTTCTTAGTCGGCTTAGGAGAACATTTCGGCATGTATAGGCTATTATGTTGTGTTGAACTTTGGTATGTAAACTTTTAGCCATGCGAAAATGGCATAAATGTCGGTTGGGTTTGGTTTTATAACGCTAGGTCGTAAGCCTTGGTAATTCGACTTTTCTTTTTATGCCATATGTCATGGTTGATTATTTTGGTGTTAAAATTCATGATATGGCAATAGTGTAGTAGGGGGATGTTTGACAATGATTAGCCTTTGGCATGGCTAGTCATGATCATAATTTGTGATATGTATGATGAATTACTAGTTAGATCAAGGAGAAATCACGAAATGGGCATAGTTGCTTTCGTAACAGATGCTGGCAGCAGCAGTGACGTGAGATTGAAAAATCACTAAAAATAGTAGGAGTTGAATTAATTGATGAATAAATTATGTAATCAAAGCTCGATGAGTCTATTTTCATATAGAAGTAACGAAACGATCATATGGACAGTATGTTAAGAGATATTCAGGTTCTCGTGAGACAGGGCCAGAACGGTTTCTGGATTCCCTGTTCCGACTTTGAAAATTAATTATAAATTAACCAGAGATAATTAGGAGTCATGCCATATATTTACAGATTCCTCTCTGAGTCTAGTTTCTATAGAAACAAACGGCATCAGTATTGAAGCTTTGTGCAGGGAGTTATCAAAATCGTAATGCATGAAGGTCAGTGCAGTCGCACCCTGTAATAGGGGAGAATTTAACTAATAAACTGTACTAATTGGCCTGACCAAAAATTCTACAAAAATTCTACCATATAGGTATATGAGTCTAGTTCCAGGGAAAATTTACGGAACTGGATTTTTAGTTTCAGAACTCAAGATATGATTTTTTAAAGCGACTAGTACGCAGATTGGCAGCTTGTCTGGGAAATGTCAAATAAGTGGTTTGAAGTCTGTTAACACCTCGTGTTCGACTCCGGCGACGGTCTCGGGTTCGGGGTGTTACAATTTTATTGGTATTAGAGCCATGGTTTAGTCGGTTCTAGGACTACCATAGCACGTATGAGTCTAGCTATACATGCCTTAATGTTAATGTTTAAATGTGTAATGACTTCTGACGGTTAAAATTTTTGTTTTGATTAGTAAATGGACCCCGGTGTAGAAAGAACCTTAGCGGATGACGTTGAAAGTGTAGCGGCTGCTCCTGCACAAGGGACACCGCCTGTTGAACCTCAGTCATCTGCGAATAATCAAGGTGAGGGGGCTAAACAAGCCTTCTTTACCATGATGAATGAGTGGGTCGCGCAATATGCCCGAACCAATCCGGCTGTCCAACAATTCCCGAATTTGAATAATCCACCCCAAGAGCCCGTAATGCCATCAGTTACTGATCTTGTGAGGCCGAGTAAACCACCTGTAGACTTGATTAGGAAGCGCGGGGCTGAGGAGTTCAAGGCCATAGTTACTGATGATGCCGAAAGGGCCGAGTTCTGGCTTGATAACACCATTAGGGTGTTCGATGAACTGTCATGCACACCCGATGAATGTCTAAAGTGTGCTATATCTTTGTTGCGAGACTCAGCCTACTATTGGTGGAGGACATTGATTTCCATAGTCCCAAATGAACGAGTTACTTGGGATTTCTTCCAAGCGGAATTTCGAAAGAAATATATTAGTCAACGGTTCATCGATCAAAAGCGTAAGGAATTCTTAGAACTCAAGCAAGGTCGTATGACAGTATCTGAATACGAACATGAATTCGTAAGACTCAGTAGGTATGCCCGGGAGTGTGTAGTTGATGAGGTTGCTATGTGCAAAAGATTCGAAGAAGGATTGAATGAAGATTTAAAGCTATTAGTGGGTATTTTGGAGATAAAAGAATTCGTGACACTAGTCGAACGAGCCTGTAAGGCGGAAGAACTTGGAAAGGGGAAGAAGAAGGCTGAATTTGAAGCTAGAGACTATCGTAAAAGATCGACGGGTAAAGCTCCGTTCTCAGCTGTAAAGAAGTTCAGGGAGGACACTAATAAGTCGAGGATGACTGCGGGAATTTCCATCAGAGCACGACCATTGACGGACTCCCGAGCTACTTCGGTAGCTAGTGTGGGCAATAATCGTCTAGAGAAACCTGAATGTCCCCAATGTGGAAGACGACACATAGGTGAATGTTGGGGTAAGTCTATTAACAGGGCCTGTTACGGATGCAGTTCGAAGGACCACTTCATTAGAGATTGCACGGAGCTTGATGAGAAGAATAAGATTCAAGGTGCAAGACCTAGTGGAGTGACAACTAGAGGTAGACCACTGAGAATTTTAGGAGGTAGGGGTGGTAGTCAGAGAGGGGCCTCTGATACGGCTGTTCGAGCCGAGAACCGTACTCCTGCTAGAGCATATGCCATTCGCGCACGAGAGGAGGCATCCTCCCCTGACGTCATCACTGGTACCTTCACTCTCTTTGATACTAATGTGATTGCATTGATTGACCCTGGCTCTACTCATTCATATGTATGTGAAACCTTAGCATCCAGTAAGACTCTACCTGTTGAGTCTACTGAGTTCGTAATTCGGGTGTCAAATCCCTTGGGTCGTTACGTGCTTGTCGACAAAGTATGTAAGAAATGCCCCCTAGTAATTCGAGATTCCTGTTTTCCGGCGGACTTGATGCTTTTGCCGTTTGATGAATTTGATGTTATTCTTGGTTTGGATTGGTTGACCGCGCATGATGCGGTTGTGAATTGCAAAAGCAAGACTATTGATTTGAGGTGCGCAAATAACGAGATAATCCGAGTTGAGTCTACAGACTTAAGGGGGTTGCCAGCTGTAATATCAGCAATGTTGGCCCAGAAATATGTAAGAAAAGGGTGCGAAGCATACCTTGCGTATGTACTTGATGACAAAGAATTAGAAAAGAAACCCGAATCTGTGCCGGTGGTTTGTGAATACTCGGATGTTTTTCCTGAAGAGTTACCGGGTTTGCCACCTGTTCGGGAGATAGAGTTTGGTATTGAGCTTGTACCTGGAAGTACGCCAATTTCGATAGCTCCATATCGTATGGCACTAACCGAGTTAAAAGAATTGAAAGCTCAATTGCAAGAGTTGACGAATAGAGGTTTCGCTCGACCAAGTTTCTCACCTTGGGGTGCACCAGTATTGTTCGTGAAAAAGAAGGACGGAACCATGAGATTGTGCATTGACTATCGTCAACTGAATAAAGTGACGATAAAGAATAAATATCCATTACCGCGCATTGATGATTTGTTTGATCAACTAAAGGGAGCCTCAGTGTTTTCAAAGATAGATTTGAGATCGGGTTATTATCAGTTGCGGATTCGAGATTCGGACGTACCCAAAACTGCTTTCAGAACGAGGTACGGTCACTACGAGTTCTTAGTGATGCTGTTCGGGCTCACTAATGCCCCTGCGGTATTTATGGATTTGATGAATCGGATCTTCAGACTATATTTGGATCGGTTCGTAGTTGTGTTCATTGATGACATCTTGGTCTATTCAAGAGATGAGACCGAACATGCTGAACACCTGAGATTAGTGTTGCAAATTTTGCGGGATAAGCAGTTATATGCGAAGTTCAATAAGTGTGAGTTCTGGTTAAGAGAGGTTAGCTTCTTGGGTCATGTGGTATCCGCATCGGGTATTCGAGTTGACCCGAGCAAAATTTCAGCCATACTTAACTGGAAGCCTCCAAGAAATGTTACCGAAGTTCGGAGCTTCCTGGGGCTCGCCGGTTATTACCGACGATTTGTAAAAGGGTTCTCGATGATAGCCACACCAATGACGAAGCTACTTCAAAAGGATGCTAAGTTCGAATGGACGGAGAAATGTCAGAAAAGCTTCGATCAACTGAAAACTCATTTGACTGAAGCTCCAATTTTAGTGCAACCCGAATCAGGCAAAGAGTTTGTCATTTATAGTGACGCATCCCTACTCGGGTTGGGTTGCGTATTGATGCAAGAAGGTCGAGTTGTGGCCTATGCGTCGAGACAATTGAAGCCACACGAGAGAAATTATCCAACCCATGATCTCGAACTAGCCGCCATCGTATTTGCTTTGAAAATATGGCGACATTATTTGTTTGGCGAAAAGTGCCATGTATTTTCGGATCACAAAAGTCTCAAATATTTGATGACTCAAAGAGACTTAAATCTACGACAAAGACGTTGGCTTGAGTTGTTGAAAGATTACGAGCTTGTCATTGATTACCACCCGGGAAAGGCTAATGTGGTTGCGGACGCCTTAAGCCGGAAATTGCTGTTTGCTTTACGAGCGATGAATGTACACTTGTCTGTTCTACCCGACAATGTGTTAGTAGCTGAATTAAAGGCCAAACCATTATTGATTCATCAAATTCGTGAAGCTCAGAAAGTCGACGATGAATTGGTTGCAAAACGGGCTGAATGTATTCCGAATATGGAATCCGAATTTCAAATTGATGATGACGATTGTTTGAGGTTCAGAGGTCGGTTGTGTGTTCCAAGAAATTCAGAACTCATTTCGATGATTCTGAACGAAGCTCATTGTAGCCGAATGTCAATTCACCCGGGGAGTGCGAAAATGTACAACGATTTGAAACGTCGGTTTTGGTGGCATGGTATGAAACGGGACATCTCCGACTTTGTTTCGAGATGTTTAATATGTCAACAAGTGAAAGCGGAACATCAAGTGCCTTCAGGATTACTTCAGTCGATCATGATACCCGAGTGGAAATGGGATCGAGTCACAATGGACTTTGTGTCCGGACTGCCCTTGTCAGCAAGCAAGAAGGATGCGATTTGGGTTGTTGTTGATAGACTGACTAAGTCGTCTCACTTTATCCCCGTGCGTACGGATTTTTCATTGGATAAACTAGCCGAATTGTATGTTTCTCAGATTGTGAGATTACATGGAGTACCTATTTCTATCGTGTCGGATAGAGATCCGAGATTCACCTCACGATTTTGGAAGAAATTGCAAGAAGCTTTGGGTACCAAGCTGCATTTTAGCACTGCTTTTCATCCACAAACCGATGGTCAATCCAAGCGGATAATTCAGATACTTGAGGATATGTTGAGATGTTGCATCCTCAAGTTTAGTGGTTCATGGGAACGGTATTTACCTTTGATTGAATTCGCTTACGACAATAGTTTTCAATCAAGTATTAAGATGGCACCTTACGAGGCTTTGTACGGTCGTAAATGCCGTACACCATTGTTTTGGACCGAGCTCGGTGAAAGTAAAATTTTCAGAGTCGATTTGATTAAAGATGCCGAACAGAAAGTAAGGGTAATCCGTGAAAGTCTAAAGGCAGCCACGGATCGTCAGAAATCGTATGCGGATTTGAAACGAAAAGACATTGAATATCAGGTGGGAGATAAAGTGTTTCTTAAAGTTTCGCCTTGGAAAAAGGTACTCAGATTTGGCCGAAAGGGCAAGTTGAGTCCGAGATTCATTGGGCCATACGAAATATCCGAACGAGTCGGTCCAGTTGCGTATCGATTGATTTTACCCCCTGAACTTGAAAAGATTCACGACGTCTTTCATGTTTCGATGCTTCGACGCTATAGATCTGATCCTTCGCACATAATTAGTCCGTCGGAGGTTGAAATTCAAGCCGATATGAGTTATGAAGAAGAGCCGATGCGTATCCTAGCTCGTGAAGTGAAGGGGTTGCGAAACAAAAGGGTTCCGTTAGTAAAGGTGTTATGGCTCAAACACGGGATCGAGGAAGCTACTTGGGAAACCGAGAGCTCGATGAAAGAATGATACCCAAACCTATTTACCGGTAAGATTTTCGGGGACGAAAATTTCTTGAGTGGGGGAGAGTTGTGACAGCCCAAAATTGACCCTAGTCGGGAAGTGGTTTCGGGACCGCTAAACCGAGTCATAAAAATAATTAGCTGTCATATTTGATGCTTATTATATGTATATATGCATGTGTGAAAATTTCATATTTGAATTTTGTTTAATTGTAGGTGAATTTTAGTAAATAGGACTTATGTGAGAAAATTTTAAAATGTGATAGGTTAATTTATAAGGACCTATTAAAGCATGTAGTGAGAATGATGGGTTTGCATGTCAAATTACCCAAAATTTGAGCTAGTGGCCGGCCATGCTATGAGTGGAAACATGTTGGGAACATGTTGGCTTAGTGAGGTATGTTAGAAAAAAATAAAATAGGGAGTATGGGTAATAAAGAAATAAAAACAAAAAAATGTGTGGTTGTTTCCCCCCCCCATGGCCGTGAGCTAAAGAAAAGAAAAAGAAAGGATAATAGAAAAACAAAAGAAAGACAAAATGTTGGTTTCATCTTCTCCCTTAGTAGCCGAACTTTAAAGAAGAAAAGGGATATAGCATTCGGCCATCTTAAGCTTAAAACAAGGTTAGTAATTCATGTTAGATTTTGAAATTTTAGCTTATTTTAAGTTAGTTACTAAGTTCCTTACTTTGCCCATGTTAAAAATTTGGATTTGGGTGGTGAATGGAGCATTCGGCCATGGTGGTTAATGAAGAGATTTGATTATTTTCTTTATGTTTTAATGAATAAATGTTGATGAGAGATGTTTGATCTAGTTAAAAATTTAATTTGATAGTATTTATATGTGTAATAGCCGAACTTGGACTTGCTTAGTTACTTGAATAAATGTTTCGTATTTAAATGCTAGAATGTGAGTGTTGCCGTTTAGATGATTTGAAAAGAATAGGGTAGATGTTTGAATGTCTAAAGGTTCGGTATTGTACATGAATTCTAATGGTATGATTTTGTGAATGCCGAATGAGCTATAGGAGGTGTGGATGACTTTTATGCATGTGAGTGTGTGTATGCCATTTAGTTGGTGACATTCGGCATTTCTTAATTAACATTAGAGATGAGTGAATGAAATCGGCATGTGTATTTGTGAAAATGCCGAATGTGAACTTGGATAATATTGAGTAATGTATGTGCTTTAAAATGATGGAATGGAGTGGATGCTTTAAATGTGTTATGAACAATTATAAGTTAAATTAAGGTTTGCTAAATTACCATTGTCATTGCCGAATATACAAACATACATATGCATGTGTAATTGAAGTATGAATGTTTAGCAAGATGGTTAAACTAGTTAATTTATCGATTTAGCTCAAGAAGCTAAAGGTGGAGAGGCAAGCAAGGGCAAAGAAAAGATCATCGAGTAACCGAGTTGGAACCGTCTTACCCAACACAAGGTAAGTCATTAAGCATATATTTTGTATTGATCTAAATAGACATAATGTCTATGTAATTATGCCGAATGGAATGATAAATTTATATACATGTATGCATGTGGTGATGAAAGTGTTGAATGAAAAGAAAAGAGGTGAGATGTATTGAGTTGTTGATCTGGGCACTAAGTGTGCGGGTATAAACATTTATGATCATGAGATTGGCACTAAGTGTGCGGGTTTAAATTGTACAGCACTAAGTGTGCGAGTTTGATTATATAGCACTAAGTGTGCGAGTTGATTATATAGCACTGAGTGTGCGGACTTAATATATATTTTTGAATCACTATGGACACTAAGTGTGCGACATTATTGAGTTGATCACGGACAGCGGATCGGGTAAGTACCTTGAGTTCATGGCTAATAGGCGCTATGTTTATATTTGGAGTTGAGCTTGGTAAGTTTGAACCTATGTGACAATTATACTTGAAGTCACGTACATAAGATTTATCGTGGAATAGGTGAAAGGCCGTTTAGTTGTATGATTGTAACGAAAATAAAATGATGTATGAAAATGCCTCAAATATCCTATTGATTAGTATATGGAATGTGAATGCATGATTTGGTATGAGATTGAACCGATAGGTCTGAGGAACTATGGCATGGTTCGGTATGGATGGAGTAACTAGCCTCGTTCCATTGTGTTTCCTCTTGTGATAATGTTATTAATGGATGGTAGTGCATTGCTTATGACTTACTGAGTTATATACTCACTCAGTGTTTGCTTGTCGCCTACTTTAGGTTTCTTGGACTCGTCATTTTGCGTGCTTGGGACCGTCATCGAAGCCATCACACCGGCTAGCAAGTTTTGGTACTTTGTTCTTAGTTGGCTTAGGAGAACATTTCGGCATGTATAGGCTATTATGTTGTGTTGAACTTTGGTATGTAAACTTTTAGCCATGCGAAAATGGCATAAATGTCGGTTGGGTTTGGTTTTATAACGCTAGGTCGTAAGCCTTGGTAATTCAACTTTTCTTTTTATGCCATATGTCATGGTTGATTATTTTGGTGTTAAAATTCATGATATGGCAATAGTGTAGTAGGGGGATGTTTGACAATGATTAGCCTTTGGCATGGCTAGTCATGATCATAATTTGTGATATGTATGATGAATTACTAGTTAGATCAAGGAGAAATCACGAAATGGGCATAGTTGCTTTCGTAACAAATGCTGGCAGCAGCAGTGATGTGAGATTGAAAAATCACTAAAAATAGTAGGAGTTGAATTAATTGATGAATAAATTATGTAATTGAAGCTCGATGAGTCTATTTCATATAGAAGTAACGAAAAGATCATATGGACAGTATGTTAAGAGATATTCAGGTTCTCGTGAGACAGGGCCAGAACGGTTTCTGGATTCCCTGTTCCGACTTTGAAAATTCATTATAAATTAACCAGAGATAATTAGGAGTCATTCCATATATTTACAGATTCCTCTCTGAGTCTAGTTTCTATAGAAACAAACGGCATCAGTATTGAAGCTTTGTGCAGGGAGTTATCAAAATCGTAATGCATGAAGGTCAGTGCAGTCGCACCCTGTAATAGGGGAGAATTTAACTAATAAACTGTACTAATTGGCCCGACCAAAAATTCTACAAAAATTCTACCATATAGGTATATGAGTCTATTTCCTGGGAAAATTTACGGAACTGGATTTTGAGTTTCAGAACTCAAGATATGATTTTTAAAGCGACTAGTACGCAGATTGGCAGCTTGTCTGGGAAATGTCAAATAAGTGGTTTGAAGTCTGTTAACACCTCGTGTTCGACTCCGACGACGGTCTCGGGTTCGGGGTGTTACAAAAATAGATGATTTTTTTCTTTTAATTAATTATCATCTATTAATTTTATTGATTTCTAATTTAGTCCCTACCATTTTCTAATTTTTCCATGGATGAGTCATTAAAATATCAACTAAATACTCTCCAATGGTCTAATTACCATATAAGGACCTTAATTTTTGAATTCCATTGCTATTTGATACCTATAGCGACTAGAACCCAACTTTTTCATTTTATGCAGTTTAGTCCTTTCCCTAATTAAACACACAATCGATAAAATTTTCATACCAAAATTTTCATGTGACCTTCCTATCATGATACCAACCATAAAATAAAATAAAATAAATTTTTATATTTGGCTCGGATTTGTGCTCCCGAAACCATTGTTCCAATCTCACTGAAAATGGGTTGTTACAGCAATTGAGACCAATTTTAAGTGTTGAAAATATCATATTTAGGACTAGAAAATGACTAAATGATAGAAAATGAGAGGAAGAGAATGGTTCAAAAGCCGTCATTAATGGAAGAAAAATAGGCGGTGGAGCTGAGTGGTTTGGAAGTGGCACAATGGGGAAGAAGAAAAAAAATTATAGAGGAAATGAATAGAAGAAGGGGGTTGGGTGGCTAGGGCTAAAGAATAATGACCAAAGGTTAAAAGAAAATAGAAGTGATATTTATACATAGGTTTACTAGGTATGAGCGGCACAAAAATAGGGAGAAGGAAAATTTTTAGCAAAATTTAGTTATTTTGCAAGAGAGGATTTGAACTTGAGACCTTTATCTAGTTACATTGCTTCCTTATTTTTCTATTATTTTTCTTTTAACCACTGGGCTATTTACTCATCATTAAAATAATTCTACATTCTTTTAAGCTAAAATTTGGATGTTACATAGACTCTTATCCATCTATCCACTATATTTATCGGTTTATTCAATCCATCTTCCACTATTTATTCTAGCATTTTTTTGTTTAATTATTATTTTGAATATTTATTCTTTATTCTTGAATTTCTTATTTTAGTTTTTTTCTTATTTTCTCCTTTTCTTTCAAAATTTTTTTAGTTTCTTTTTTTTAAGGTCAGATTGAAATCTTTATTTCTCAAGTCGAATAGCTTAAATATAATCTTCGTCTACTTGCTTTTTTATCATCCTGCACAGCGCCATATTACTATTTATAACTATTTGTCTCCTTTATCCTTAAAAAGAGAAAAATCAAAAGATAAACAAGTTGAACTAGGTTCCTCATCCAGAGGCATTATTTTATTTCAACCTCCTCTAGCTCCTCTAAGAAAGTCTCATCTTCCATAAAGTTACTACTCAAAGAATACCCAATAAAATGAAGGGACACATTTCTTGATGGAAGAAACGTCAACCATCCCCGAATGACTATTGATGTTGAAATAAAAGCCTTAGCCATATCAGATTAAGTACAAAAACGGTCTAAAGTCCATCCCATATTTGTGTATAGGACCAAAAGCTACGTAAATAGTTAATATAACCCTATCCAGAGCGATGGTAGGAACAATAACTGGACATGTTCTAGCTTTTTTTTTCTCCTTCTCTAACGCTCAACACACATTTTTAAGCTACAATTTTAAGTCCTTAACTATGACATCTCGCTCTAGTAAAGCATCCTAGAGTTGTTGCTTCTCTTTTTCAACTGCATATTCTCCCCCCTTTTAGAGAGAGTTCTCATCCTAAACCTTCCACAACATGTCACCAAACTACTGGTACAGCACCCTCATACCACTCATACCTTCTTGAACTACCAACGTACTTTTCAGAAAATCATCAGGAGCATGAGGAAACTCTTTAGATTAGTCTAACCCTCGAAAAGGAATAATCACCAGTTAAATAGTTGTTACAGACAAGAAATTAAGTTATGAAATTACCAATGGCATTAACAAACATCAAGTGTTACCTACAGAACTTCGACTTCCATCCATTGCAATAAATCTCTCGGAAGGAACTTGACCTGATGTCAAATGTAATAGTTATTTTAGTATTTAGTAGTTAGTATTAAAATTTAATAAAATAATTATTTTCTAACACATTTTATGAGTATTGTGACCTATTGGGATGACATGGGCTGTAAGTAGTGCTAATTTGTGTAATTGAGTGTGTAGGATGATGAATTATAGGCCTAATGGATGTGGGAGCAAAGGACAAGTGATGCACAAGCTTCCCAAGCCGTTAAAGCATGGAACGAACCAAGGAAGGCACAAAACCTATGTTGTGTCGTGCCATCAACCTTGCATTTCACAACATAGCTTCGATATGGTGCCCAAGTATTTCGAGGCTACTTCTGTTTGCACAATTGACTTTATATGAAGACTTAGGATGTTTCAAGGACCTAATTCGGGCTACCAACACTCCTATAAATAAAACCTTAGGGGTTTAATGTAAATAAGTTATCTTAGACGCATCTAGAAACCCTAATAGTTTAAGAGTAGGATTAAATTAAATTTTCTTTTAATTTTAAATCCAATATTTTTTTTATTTAATCTAAGTATTTTAGTTATTTCACTTCCGCATTTGACGATATTCGTTATTCTAATCGAGAGATCCGCTACTTCATTCTTCAATCGACATCAAATCTGGGATTATTCTAATCTCTTTTTGCTTTTGACTCAATCGTTTGTTTACATGTTTAATTCAATTGAGTTTGAGATTATGAATAATATGAGTGGTTAAATCCCTTAGGGGAGATTAACAAGTGGATGGGGACGTGGTTAACAGAGGATTTAGGGTTTCTTGATAGGACTAGTTGGTTTGAATTACGCATTCCTAAACCTTAGGCTTGAAAACCCTAGGACGTAATCATAGGTTAAATGAGATCGAGAGATAAGTTTTGTCGAGTAAAACATAATTTATCCTCGTTGAGAAAGTGAGGTCAGGAGATAAGTGAGTATCAACCAATTAATTAATCAGTTAGAGGCTGAAAGGTAATAATTGTTAGTTAATAGCTAATCCACCCTAAAACCCTAATTTGAAGTTAATTACAACCACTAAAACAAGTTAATCTTCCTGGTTGGTTTAATTGATTTCATCGTTTGTTTATTTTATTGTTTATTTTTTATTTATTTAATTTCTATTATTGATCTCTTTATGATCTATCGTAATATAGAATTTAATTATTACTATTTAGACTTATTATTATAAAGAATTTTTCAATATATTTAGTCCATCCTCCCTTGGGTACAATCTTCAGAATACTTCCCTGTGTTCTGTTGTAATACAAATACTATATTATAACTTGACCCGTATATTTGCGGACACTACTGGTTTAATTCTAGATATTTTTGGTGTGATATTTATACTATAAATGATAAAATGTTTATAGTCAGTTAGAACTGATAGAAAATCTCTCTCATCGACATGAAACTCTACATTTTAGGTGGAGAGAGTAAGTACAACAGCCCATTTTCAGTGAAATCGAAATAGTGGTTTTGGGACCAAAAATTTGAGCCAAAAAGAAAATTTATTTTAATATTATTGCATGGTCTGCATTATGATATGGATGTTCTATAAAAATTCTGATAAGAAAATTTTACCGATTATGTGTTAAATTGGGGAAAGGACCAAATTGCATAAAATGAAAAAGTTGAGTTCTAATAGCTATAAGTACCAAATAGCTATGGAATTCAAAACTTGAGGTCCTTATATGGTACTTAGGCCATTAAAGAAAAGTTAGTAGATATTTTGGTGATTCATCCATGGAAAATTAGAAAAAGAAAATGATGAAATTGGAAATGAGAAAAATTAAAGGATGATAAATAATTAAAAAGAAATATCATCATATTATTATCATCTTCATCCCCAAAATTTTATGGAAGCCCTAGAAGAGAGAAAGGAAACTAATCAAGATAATTAGGTATGTTTTCTTATCCATTTTTGTATTTTTTATTTTTGAGATCGAGATAGCTTAATCTATCTATTTTGGGGATTAATTTGAAAATTTATCAAAGTATAGAAATTTTACATGGATGAATATGCTAAAATTTGAAATTTATGGTAGAAAATGAAAGGTTGTTGATAGATAAACAACTTTGTACAATGAATTTTCATGAAATTGTGATTTAGGACTAAATTGAAAAGATGTAAAAGTTATGGAAAAATTTTGAATTTTTGAAATACATGTGCTATAAATGTTATATGAAAGTTTTAATAGGCTTGGAATAAGGATTAAATTGCATGAATTTTATTTTCCAAGCCTAGGGACGAAATTGAAATTTATGGAAAGTATAGGGGCAAAAGGGTAATTTTACCTAGGGTGTAAGTTGAATCCAATTGAATATGAATTATATTAAATTGATAATTAAATACATTTATATAGATCCGAATAACTCAAATTTGAATTTGAGCGAGGAAAATAAGAGGTGCGGATTAGTAGACTTTTGAATATGAACAAGTGACGAGGTAAGTTCGTGTAACTTATTTATATATGTTAATATGTTTGAATTCAATGTTGTATTTGGGTGAATTATATAAATGTTTAAAGTATGAAATAAATCACATGCTCGATATTACTTGATAAATGACAAGTTTCTTTTGAATAATGAAATTTGATGGATATATGATTACCCGTATTAAATATGGTCCTGCATATGTTGCGAACAGAATATAGGTCGAATGAGCATCTTGTTATAGCCACTCTTGCATCTTGTTATATAGTTCCTACGAGCATCCTGATCAGTAGTGATTTTGCATGTGTTGCATATTACTACAGCTGTTTGTGAGCGTCCTGTTACATGATTCAATCGGTTGTGATCCAACATATAATGCGAACACAAACACAGCTCTACATGAGCATCCTAATATAGGCTCTTATGAGTTCTTGCATGGCTTGCTGAACTCTTTGTTACCTTATCCGATGCTCCTAATATTAACTCTTCGGAGTTATCTGTAAGCATTGTGAGCTCTCTGATTAAACTCTTATGAGTTTCCTGTCTAGCCCAGGTAAGTGTTTTTTACATGCTCATCTGAGCATCCTGATATATGCTCGAGATGCTCCTGATTATGTGCCCTAATAGGTACCCTTGATTATGAATTGACGGTTTATATGTTGTACACCTTGTATGTACTACCTGAGTATCCATTATTATTTCAATAATTCAACGGATAAAATTCCTGATATGAGAAATTATGAGATAAAAGAATTATGTCTTTAATGCTTCTGAAATACCTGAAAGTGTGAAACATGATGAGCTCATCCATGTTTATTTGATGTACTGTGAATTATATGACTAACTTGTTTAATTGAGTGTATGTATTAGGCAAATTTCCAAATTATTGGAAAGCATATTATTGAATCTTATTTTAATGAATGTTATTGGTAAGTTTAATCATGTTATACGAACTTACTAAGCATAAATGCTTACTAGGTTATCTTTTTTTTTGCTTTATAGTGCTTGGAAGCTCGCAAAGGTTGGAGATTGGGCAGAGCATTATCACACTATCTACTAGCTCCTTTTGGTATAACAGTAAACTTATTTTGGTATAATGGCATGTATA